>NC_044188.1:24045227-24222727 GCF_900880675.1 Sparus aurata | reverse complement strand
AGCTTCAGGTTTTACGTTGGTTTCAGTCACGGACATGATGAGACCAGCCGCGCAGGCATTTTAAGCCCCGAGACCATTGGACTACTGACATAACAAAAATGGATTGAGATCAATAGTTGCAAGGTGCACATAATATTTAATACACTGATCCTACACAACATGGTAAAACTAAGAGCAGCAGAACTTCAAAAAGAAAACATCTCTCAGCTCACAGCTATGTGGGAGCAAGAAAGAAAGACAGATTGCATCTGGCAAGAGGCTATGATCTATAAAAAGGAGCTGAGGAAGGGATAGACAAATCTGACTCTGCAAAAGCAAACAGATATATTGGTCTCCACAGCTAAACCTTACCTAAGGCCGGAGGATCAGCAATATTTGCTAGTCCGCTCCTTCCTGGCAAGACCGCCCATTGCCATGCTGAGGCACAAGAGGAGAGATTACCGGGGATGTTCTATGGTAGCCCAACAAATAGCGACATATGACTGCCGGAGGAAAATTAATTAGCGAATGGGACAAGGTTACAGACACATAATGAAAGTTATTGGTCATGTCACTTCATCATTCCCCCGTCCCCCTATTACTTTCCATCAGGTTAGTCAGCCGTGAAATGGGGGTTTCATATGACGCAAGGATGAATGTAACACCACACCTCCACCACCAACATCTCCCACCCTATTCTCCCAGAGGGTTTGCACATGGATGATCAAGGCACTTAGACTAATGTGGATGGTGCAGGGTGATGAGGAGGGATTTGGAGTGTTAACCCATCCTTTTACATCATTATAACATTTTTAGAGATCATTCTATCAAATAGCAGCTTTCACAGCCAGCTCCAGCCTGTATTCACCCACTTAACCTATATTCAGCTGGGGCTCAAAAAGGTCTTTGGCCTTGATTGCAAACCTCTTAGCACAAATCACTGACAGTCAGGTTTATGACATGTTTGGACAGTCAACTATGGTGGTACATTTAGGACACTAAATTATAAAAGATGAATGTTTGAGATTGTGTAATTGCTTTCCCTTCTTGGTACGAAATGACCTAAGGAAAAAAAAAAAAAAAAAAAGTTGCATCTCTTTCACAAATGGTTCAAACAAAGGAAGTGGTTACAGACAACTGTCTCTTAAAAGGAAGAAAATGGCACCAATATAAAGTAGAGTAAAATATTAAGAGAATATTAGCCCAACACAGCCAATAACTTCTGCAGTCCCAACAACAGTTGTTTGTCTTTCACATTAATACAAAGCTGCAGTAAATCATTTTTTATGCGCAATTAGTTGAAGTTCCCCCAATTTCCTGAATAAATGTTGCCATTGTTTGTTTCTGCAAACTGTGTCATATGAACATTTCTACAATAAGTGGCATGTTGCTTTTAGTGTACAGGAACATCAACTGACTTTCATTTTACGGAGGAGGAGGGGCTGGTGGTGCAGCTGGGTGAGATGGCTGCCAAGCAAGAGACCATAATAGATCTGCTCAAGTTGCCACGTTCTCACTCCCAACCTGTCAAATATGGCAGCAAAGTATGACACACTTCCGACCCCCCTTGTGTCTGTTTTGCATGTGAAGGGCTCCAGGGTTGAGTTTGCAATAGTACGTAATATGCAACAAGAAGTCAGACTTCCAAGCTGTGTCTAGCTGAAGAAATTAGAACATATTATGATTAATTGGCTCTTTTTGCATTATTTTTACAAATGTAGTTTTGTTTAGGCACAAACAGTTCTTGGTTAGGTGTGGGCTATACAGGTACTTTGTAAGGGGTTAGCTAACAAAACATCTTTGTTAAGTTTAGGAAAAGATCATACTCTGGGTTAAAATAAAAATGTAGTCTTGTAACTCAAGTAACATACATTGATTGTGTAATGTAAGTTACAAATTTGAGGTATGATAACTTCCTCATGTTATTGGTCTTGAGTCTTGGTCACAGCGAGAAGGAAATCCCGGTGTCTGGAGGGACGTCCATTGTACGACCAATCCGTCCCCTAACTCAGACTTTTCTCACTCTTTAAACTGCTGCACTAGAGGGACGCTTCAAGAAGTGACGCTAATGAGGTAACTACAGTATCAAACTTAGAAGCATAGGGCTACTGACAAGGCTGCTATATTGACATGTGGGAGTAAGAATGTGTTGTTCAAGACTGTGTTTTAAGGTGTTTCTAAGCATGACACCACTGGCTCTTTTTAAAAAAGGGAGCACTTGTTTGATAGTGAAACCACTAAATGTTTTTAATGTAACATCTGAACATTTTCAAGCAGTCTCTGTGGCAACAAAACCTGCTACTTTTGATGAGACGTCGTGCTATTTCCAGCTGTGTTTGTAGCGATGGAACAACGTTAGTCAAAACATGATCTCGAAGGGGATTTTCTAGTCTTAACCTAACCAGAGCATAAGCACAGTATTGTCACAACATTACATTAACATTTTTAAGTTGTATTATTTGAAAATGTACATGCATCTGTGTTCAGTGCGTCATCAGCTTCTCTTCATGTTCAACTCACATCTGGACCGGCCAACCACACAAACACAACGGATCCAGGAAGCCTATCATCGCACAGCAGAACATTTGTTAATTTTACAGCTAACATTGCTAGTTCTATTTTTTCTGACAGAATACACAATGTTAGAACATAACAATGAGGGTTTGCTCGCACACTCTATTAAACTAACAAGTCATATTTTTATGCTGGGTGTGCATCAGCTGGCTTGATTTTCGCCTTGTGTTCCACTATTCCTGTATTGTAGATATTTTCTGACACATTGACTAAAATGCACCCCTAGGCAAACAAAAATTGAGAAAACTAACTCGGTACATACAGCTGCATCCCATATGAATGCAGTTTATGTTGGATATGAGCACACAATAATAAACACAATATCAAACATGCAGATAAAAGGAAATCATTTTGTCATTGATGATACCATTCTGAAGGGAAAATGACTATTCTCATTTATCAAACAACACCTATTGGTGCGGGAAAATCCTATAAAGTAGTTTAAAGACGTAAGTCATAGAAGGCTTGTCAAGTGACAGCTTTCAGTGGATCATTAGATGGTATTTGTGCAACACAACAGACTTGCAGTACGAACACATCCACATTCTGACACTTTCTGTGTGCCGTGTTCTCAAATGGCCACTTTTGATGTGAAATGTGTTTGAAATTAGCAGAAACAGTAACAGACCTTTTCATTTGTGAAAAGACAAAGAATCCTTCAATAATTTCAGTGTATTAGAGAAAAAAAACAGTAAAAAAAAAACAAAGGACCATCAAAGGAAAACATGGACATGGCAGCACTTACTATGAAACGGCTGTGTGGGCAATTTATAAAGTTTCAAAAGTCCTATATCTCATACTTTCACTTGTTTTGTTATTACTGTTTTTTTTTCTTTTTACCCTCTGTTTAAGATGGGGCCCATCCATCACGTAGGCATCTCAGACATCAACGCGGTTCTCTAAATCAATGGCTCATTGACTGCCCCAGCAGCAGACATGGACACACGTCTGTCTCCCTGACAGTTACAAAAAAGGAACAGGAATACAAATTGGGCTTCACTGTCTGACTGAGAGGGCACAAGAATAGATCATTGACAATCATGACACAAATCCATCTCTGATTCTTGAAAACCCCTTTTCTATTGTTACCCCTGGTCCCCTCAAGTCCCCTTGCTTAGCATCCGTCGATATAGACATGCTTGGAATAGTCATTTGTTTGGCCGTCTCTACAGGAGTTTGGGCTTAGGTGCTTTAGAGGACATTTTGACAACGGGAGAAGGATTGAGGCGAAAGCCCGTCAGTAGCTTTGCTGTTTATTGATTGCAAATGTGGTGAGAGCTTAATTGATTCACACTTTGAGATCAACACGATAATCTCTTGGCCTTGGGACTACAGTGGAGCTGTGCAGGTAGGAAATAGGCAGCTGGGAAGGGCATGGAAGGTGTGAATCAGCGGAGTAGAAAGTTAAGTACAAAAAAATCACAAGTTGTGAATTCATCAGTCTGATTTTTCTTTTTGTCTAACATTGTTACAATTTGGTAAAAAAGATGAAGATCCAAATGCAGAAAACACACAGGAGGCAGGATTAAGCAACAAAAGGCGAGCTTTAATAACTAAAGATGAGAATAAACCAAAAATCCCAGAAGTGCAAAAATGCCTAAATACAAAGTAGAAAAAACTAAAAACTAACAAAAAGTACAAATCAAAAGCAAAGTTCAAACCAGTAATCATGAGAGCTAAGTAGAAACATAAAGCCAGGAACAAAACCCAGAAACATACAAAGGGGAGAAAGAAGGAGACAATGGAGGTTACGCGGTTAGAATCACAGGACGAACTGAAAAAGAGGGAGCACAAAGACTACATCCACACACACACACACTAATGAGGAGATGACGTACAGGTGGAAACAGGTGGGGAAAGGACAGGTGAGAGAAAGGAACTGAAAAGCAAGACACGACACTTGAGGGCACAATTTGAAAATAACCCAGGAAATAAGAGGACAACAAAATCCAGGATCATGAGAAATGTTGTGATATTGAAACTTAGGATATCTGCTATTAGTACAGATAAAACTGTGACTACCTTGGATTCTAGCTACATGGTAGCTTCACTTTACCTTTGCTAGACAAATGGACAACCATGCTAGGCCTTCACTTTAGAATCTAAGTATTTTTTTTTAAATGTTGCTTTAATCTACCTATAGGTCTAACACGGATTTAGACCTCCACATTGCGTGCAGTAAATACACCAAATTCCACAAAATAGTGTACAGGTATATGCCTATTCTTGCTTTTAACTTCTTTGACAAATGAATGCATCCAAATACAGCGCATTACAAATGTCAGTTGACATGGTGTAAACTGAGAGAAAGTAAAACAGTGCAAGTGTGTGGTTTGATGGAAGGGTCAAACAACCACGGATTGGCCAGAAGACCAGGGATTATGCCCTCTGGGAAACCAAAAATCTATTTATTTTAATTTAAGTCTGATAAGATCACAGATGAAACGTAGTGGACCTACCTTTCGTGTACATAACATCATCTTTTTTTTTTCATCATCAACCAAATAGTTTTTAAGCACATTTATTTCTGTTGCCGTGACAATGAACATTTGTCAGTAAGGATTTGTTCTACACACAAGTTAATGCGGAGGATTGGAGGATCACCTGGATGCCAAATTGGCGTTTGGCATATGCAATGGAGGTGATTTACATGGAAGTTTGTGTTAATTGTCTGAGAAGGAGACAGGGTTGGAGAAACATGCAAGAAGTGTTGAGTTGATATCCGCAGTGCTTTTACTACTCATGGAATGGAGGCACCAAATTTATCATACACATAAATGTAAAACCTGTAATGGTGTTGATGTCGACACTCTGTCCACTTAATAAGGCCAGGGTTGGTGCAAATGTGGGTAAAATGTACTGAATGGTGCTTTGCTATACATAACATCAATTATAGGCATCAGATTCCGTCTATCGTCAATTTAACAAGAAAAGTGCAAGTCTAATTATGTTTAAAATTCAGATGGTCTTCTGGTAATATAAAGTTACAGATGAAACGATCCCCCCTGAATCATTGGGCTAGAGCTGAGGTGGCCATGCTACAAAGGCTATGCGGGTTTCACACATCCACATGCATTCATTCCTTCATCAGTCTTTCCATCTCCACCTTTTTGGTCGCTTACATTTTATCCTGTTCACCTTCCATCTTACTCAAACAACCCCTGAAAACAACAGTTTCAGTCCCTTATGCTCTTATTAGAAATCTTCCAGCAGTTTCTCACTCCATCATCAAAACCAAAGAACCAGTTGTTCGCCCATCAATACGACGTCCCAGGGTGAAGCCTTGAATCCGACAAGAGACAGAAGTCGCTGATGGGATTGCTGCTAGACCCGCAGGCGACTGGCCAGGCAGGCTAACAAGTAAGTAGATGGACACCTAAAAGAGTTTGTCAAAATGAAGCTGCCTTCTCAGTGGTGTTCTAGGGCTTAAAATGGAAAAGGCAGGATGAAAACAAGGCTACATGGGACCTCAGCCATTTCTCTGTGTTCTGCAGATGAAGAAAGGACGCCTGATCAAGCGCAGCAGGGGAAGAAGGCAGGCTGGGAGGCCAGAGGGATTTGTGCCTCTGTTTGTGTATGTGTGCGAGTGTGTGTCTGACCATGTGTGTATGTCTGGGCATAGGAGTCATGAGATTTTACTGTTTTTCTGAAGAAAAAACAAAACAAAAAAAAGAACCTGCCCCTGGGCCAACTCTGAAGAGTCCAGGAAAAGTTTTATTTTTAATCTTAATCTGTTCACCAAAGTTAATATACTGTAATTATACAGTAGCTTTTTCAGATGAAAAGCAAAGCTGGCTGTAATTTATTTTTCATTTAAGACAACAGAGATGTTAGACGTGGAAAGGATGCTGTGGTAGCAGAAATGTACAGAACATTTTTCTTTTGTTTTTCTGTGAATGCTTATCCCTTTTTGCACATCCCTTTTTTGAAAATTGTCAGAACTGAGTTTGAGATTTTTTTCCTATTGTTGAATCCATTGCAAGGTCTCAAGCACACAAAAGAGACTGCAATCAAAACCATCCGTCGTCCTTCCTTGCGACTAGAGTTTGAATGGAGTTGAGGCGAACTTTGGGAAATACAGTAATCAAAGCAGAGCTGCATATACGCATGAACATCTCCAGTGGCAATAAACATAAAAAAAAAGCAATCAGTATTTTATCTCCGAGGTCAGAACTAGATAAAGTGAACTTCAGTGAAATGCATTCATTTTTAAAAATATTACATTTTCTCCCTGAAGGGAGATATTGGCTTAAAATGCTTAATGCTATGGTGGGTTAACACTAACACAAAATAGTCCCAAAACCATAAAGACCATGTTTGTTTTTAAGGTTGGTTAAGGTGAGAGATTGTACCATTGGTTATATTGAAAAAAGCCATTACCTCCTATTGTCTGAACATTTTGAATATTTAATCAAGCTTAAATGAAGTGCTAACTTAGTGTCACTTATCTAAACATGATCACATACATGTTAAGCAGAAGCAGGTGTTCAGATGTGGATAATACAATGTTCTGACAATAACATTTCTTTGCAGTTATACCCAAAATGAGCGTTTTGTTTTTGTCAGTAGACATGTTAAACATAGCTGTTTTGCTTGTATAACAATATAAATGGAGAAGATAACATTTAGGGTTGGGTTTGATGCTTTGACCTAAATATTCCAAAGTGCAGATTCACTTCAATAAATCCGATCAAAACAACTACAAAAATTCTATATTTGCAGACAAGACTCTTTTTTAGAAATGTATCTACAGGCTATAATGTTAAAGTAAGAAGATGTAATATTTTCGGTAACTTGAGGAGAATGAGTGCTTTGTCTCGGCTGACTGCCAGTGTTAGCCTGCATTCTGTCAACCGTCACATTCTGTGGGCTATGAAACAATGATTTCACCTTCAGGCAACGTTAAGTGCAACGTTCATGCAGAAAAATGTGCAATTTAACAAGATGATATTTGCTAAGTGATTAAATAGAACTGATATAATTTCAGTAGGATTGTTATTACCTTGGCTTCTGCAGCTTTGGCAGCTGTAGAATAGACCACCAGTGAGGACAAAACACGGTTTCAAAAGAAAGGAGAAAAAAAAAAAAAAAAAAAAAGGAACACAACAGAACGGGGTTAATGAATGTCACGGAGCAGTGAGTAAATATGTGTTGAAAGCGCTACACTGTAAACCCTGTCCATGGTTAATTTATGATACTGCATGAAATAAGAACAGCACATTTTTTTTTTTTTCCGAATAAGATGTCTTCATTTACCGCCAAAAAAACAAACTTAAGAAGAATGGGAGGGGATTCAAAAGGATACCGATTTTATAAGTAAATTCATTGTGTGATTCACGTTTGCTAAAATGCAATTAAACCCCATCTTTGGTTGGAAAAAAGGAATTTTTTTTTTACCTAATCCATGTTAGTTGTCTGCTCCTAAACCCCAAGTGTTTTTTTTTTGTCTAAACTGGGGAAGTCAAAGTTAATGCGATAACACAAATTCCTCTTTACGTTGTTTATTTTTTCGTATGCGCGATTAATGGACGCACATTATTGCCCCATAATTTGGGGAATCAGGAGCGATGCAGCAGTAACGTTGTGGAAGGCAGGGAGAAACAAACCTCCTTGAGCAGAAATGGATAAAGAAAAAGGTCTTTTGAACGGCAAGTTCAGCTTCAAAGCCCTGCCAGATGGTTCTCTCCACAAGAACAAAGTTATTTTCATTTACTGTCGATGTGACAGCTGATTCAGAGAGCCCTCCTCCCCCTCGCTGAAGGCAGACCACGATGGATAGTGTGCAACAGAGACTTCTGGACAGCTCTAGATCGGCAAACTTTCAACAGCGATAGCTAAATGGGTTGCTGCAGCTTGCAGGCTGATTAACATAGTTTAGTTAAGACACTATGTTGTGTTATTATTGCTAAGAAATGTTAAATTCAGGTCAGTATGCCCATCTGTTGTTGCATGTTGAGCTTGAGTTTGTCGTGTTATGACTTCAGCACATTTTACTTGAGCATGCAGTACCAATGAGGTTATTCTGGAGAATATTTTCATTGTTTTGGATTGTTGCAATAATAATGAACATACATTTGCGCAAAGAAAGCCTATTTGTCCACTCCCATGTCGACAAGAGTATTAAAAAAAACTTGAAAAATATCCCTTTGAGGTAAATAAGGAACGGATTAAAAATGTGCGATTCATGTGCGAATCAATTGACAGCCCTAGTCTAAACCTAACCAGACCTTAACCGCAGGGTTGTCAAGACATCAAATTGAAGGACAGACATGTAACATTTCCCTGGTTTGCAGATTCATACAATGCCAGCCACTAACCCAATACAACTGGGTTGACAACTCACGCATAGACTGTCACCTGAGCAAGCCAAAAGATCAGTAGGAAAGGAGCAATGGAACCGGCAGTGGCATAATCATCACAATTTGTTGGAGGCACACAAAGAACTACTGTAGGTGGACTGGTGGAGAGCCAGCTGTGTAATTGTCAGAACAAGTTCAGTGGGGAAAAGGAATCCTCTCTCTCAAAGGCCAATTTTACGACACTTCAATCATTTGAAGGAAAAAAAAACAAAAAAACACACCCATACCTTTTCCATTCACAGTACACAGTGAAGTAACCCAGACCTCAGGCAAAGACAGATCGACAGGTCTGAATGCTGCAGCGTGCCTTTAAATATAAACTGACTGTGAATTTTAGCACTTTGCTGTGAAATTGCAAAACTTCTTGGTTTTTGTCAAGAATGAGAAATGCGTTTCCCCCTCTATTCTGACGTGAAAAAATATGTTGTATCCTCAATGACAGGACCTGCTCCTCTCGTTGTCTGCTGTTGCCTGATCACGCTCCTGCTTTCGTCTTTGTTGCGGGTCTCCACTCAGGCGAAAGTAGCGTGTAACCCTTAGGTGAGACATCCCAGCATTCTCCTTCTTCCCTTTATCAGGAATCCGGCATGATGTCTGTCTTGGTTGCCACAACTACTACAAGAGTCGACTCTGCTCTCCCAGCTTCTTGACTGCCAAAATGCATTAACCAGTACCAAACTCTAAATAATTAAATATCCGGGTGACATGGCTTGGCAAGAACAGAACACTGCTTGATTAAAACTTTATCACCAGACACTGTGAAAAGTTTCCAAAACAATTAATTATCAGGGTATTAATGGCGGCGTGTCCAACGTAAAACACGATAAAGCAGAGGACTTAATTAAAAAACTCATTATATTTCCATTTTCACAATTTCAGAGTTTTCAAATGAATATGGCATCTTTTTTTTCTCTCTCTCTCTGTGTTTCTCTTTCTCTTCTTTTCTTGCCTCCTCTCACTCTTATACACAAACTGACACACACGCACACTTGCCTACAGCAGGCATTCATGTACCACCTCCAAAGTGGCTGTGTGTGTGTGTGTGTGTGTGTGTGTGTGTGTGTGTGTGTGTGAACTTTCACATTCATTGTCACAGTTATATATTTAAATCCCAGCTCTTCTCATTTACTTTTTTTTTCTTTCTTTCTTTCTCCCAAACAGAGAAATTGAGAAATTAATTTCCGTCCTCCTCGGGTGCGGAGGGGAATCCGCCAGAGAAAGCTGCTCATGCAGTCTTGTCAGTGAGGACATGCGGGAGTCGAACACCTCGGTGGCAGGTGTCGCGCTGCTCTTTTCTTCTGCCGCCCCTTCACATGCCCTCACTCACACTAGTGCAGACCCGGTCCTCATCTTTTATGGAGTGAATCTGTATCAGCATAGTCTGTGAAAGAAGCCTTTTATTGTAGCTGACCTCGACCTACCTGACGAGCTCGGTCCAAGGCTGTGCCCTGCATTTGAATATCAAGAAGGAAGGCAGCACAATGGCCCGAAGGACTGCATGCACAATAACCCTCCCTGGTCACTTAGTATACCCTGTCATAACAAAACCCATCCCAGGGTCCTCAGCCACACAAAAGGCCTCTTGCCTATGTGAGACTATTTGACAAAAAACATGAATAGAGACCGCCGGCAGGTCAGAGAGTTCCCATAGGACACGTTATGCAGCAGCACTAGAGGGACATATACCTGAAAGGCTGCGCAAACACCCTCCGACTGTGAAATGTGAAAAAAAAACACGGTAACGGTGGAGGTCGGACTGAGGGCACACACAAGCACACGTATGATGACTCATGTACACATGGGCTTTTTTAGACACAGCTGCTTTGGCATAAACACAGACACACATGCCAATTCAGCAGCACTCAGGTTAAGTTTCCCTGCAAAAAAACACACAAGCAAACAAAGACCTCGAGCACAGGACATTTAGCACTCACGGCCACCACGCTTACAAGCGACTGGGGTCAACAACAGTACTTGAGACGGCAGTGCGAGGGACTCCATAAATGCATTTGTTAATAAACAGAGGTGTGAGTCTGCTGCCAGCGCTCCTGACGCAACTGGTTAGGTTTAGTTTTTTTTATCTTTTCTTGACTCCTTGCGTATCGGTGGGCTTATGGACAAGGCATAGAGCGGGTGGCCATGGAAAAACTGGAAACGGATGATCCCATTTCACTTCCCTTAGAGTTCTAACTAGATGAGCTTATGGTACTGTGTGTGTGTGTGTGTGTGTGTGTGTGTGTGTGTGTGTGTGTGTGATATTCATGAGGCTGAGGAACAGAGCAGGAGGGTAATTTTCTCCACTCACTGAGCCAGGCATTCCTCAGGACAAAGGGACTGGGGAGACACATAGATTACAAGGTTGAACAGGAGTGATGAGGGGACTGTGTACATTTGTGTGTGTGTGTGTGTGTGTAGGTAAGGGGGGGGTTGTCTGTGCGCACTTACACCAACCCACGTGCACGCGCACACACAAATGTACACATTCGACACCCCTATTTCCTCCTCTCACGGCTCCGCCAAATCCGACTCCACCCCGCTACCTCACGGCCGCTTGCTCTCCCAAATCCCTCTCTATTCCCAAATTGCTTGTCAAAAGGACGAAATTAGAAAATAAAACTGTGCGGCTGACAAACAAGATTACATGCTGTTTGCACCTGGTCGTGGCAATTAAAGCTCTGATGACAAGCGAGGATGGCCTCCTAATGTGGTGTCTCAAGGCATATCAGCGTTTTCACAACAAGATTGCGCCCCACGTGCCTTTGTGGCAGCGCTGCCAGCGCGCACAGCCTGTCATTCTTTGGCCCCTTCGTGCTTGTCTGTTGTATTCTGTTGCGAGGCACGTCTGGGATATGCTACATTGAGATATTCATAATTAAAACTGTGGCAACAGATACAGTCATAAAAACACTCCACTGATTTGGATTTAAAGGCTAATTTAGCTGATCCAATAAGGAAAGAAAACAGACACGAGGAAATATGGGAGGAAAAAACTGTGCGTGTATAGAAAACACAATTCAAATTTAGCAATACAAATTCCAGATGTCTTTGAATAGACAGCAAATATTGTTGCAGGCAAATATCAGAGTTCAAATATGCCCATCGAGCAACTTCTAAACACATCTTAATTTGATGTTCTGTGTGTTCTGTGCAAACAGCGCAGTCTGGGGCTTCTGCTCCAAGTCCTCGTGTTCAGCGGCTCCAGCTCAAGGGAGTGTTCTGAAAGCCCTTTATCTTAAATAGCCCCGTTTGAATGACAGCAGACAAGCAAACAAAATTGTTTAAATGTACCACTTACATGAGCTGATTGCTTTCTTCTCTCATATTTGTGCCAGAATAATAGAACGGACCCTTCGCGTAAACAGACGCCACATCATTATTTCATAGGTTTGCTGAGTTGAGCGCAGTAAATTATGTACACTATGCTTTCTGGGGAAGACAGGCCTTTCTCTCCACGTTAGTGTATAAGCTGCCTCTATGACGGCAATGTCTACATGCCATATGCTGAGAAATGTAGTAAATCCCAGAAGAGGCTCAGGCATTAAAGAGGAATTTAACTGGCAGAGTTCACAAAAATAATAGATACGTAAGTGAGTGTAAATCTATGGATGAGCTCCGTGTGAGGCCTTGTTATACTTAGAATGTGGATAAAAGTGCCTTAGAAATGCACTCCATTAGCTTTTACTGCTTATTTGCACCATTCACCCGCTCCTTTTGCATTTCTGAGGTTGTTTTGATTCAAGTGTTTCTGGTTTTGATTATCACGATACTGAGTTGGTTAAAGAAGCTTTTTTCTTCTTTGGCGTGGTATCAAAATGATAATGTTGGCTTTTTCTCATCCCCTTTTGGCTCCTTGACGGTCTTTTAAGGTCTATCATTGACTGTGACTAGCCTATAAAGAGCTTAAATCTCCTCATTAGCAGTCGCTCTCCTCCTGCTATGCTGGCTCTGTGTGGTATACCTCTCCCTTTAGTGGTTTCCAGTGCCTCTATTGGAGAGCTGGGGGCTTCAGAGTGACAGATGGAGGCTGCTTTGTGACCCTTAGAGATTGGCAAGCCCTTCTGTCCCCTCCTGATTGAGTGTCTAACTACCGGTCGCTCTCCTCACGTCAAACAACCCTGCTTTATGTTATCTAAAGCCGTTCCCACTTGGCCCACTTGCTGCGATAGCGGTGTCAGATCCTGACAGCCGTTGTCATCTGCAGCTAGCACTGATGCCACTGAGGCCTGATGAATGGCACTTTTATGAAAGCAGTCAAAATCGAACAGGCACAAGTTTGAATGGAGATATGAATATGAGTATTAGGGGGGAAACAGAAGGGGTAAATAAAATAATTCCTGGTTTGTTTTAATGACAGACGAGTTCGCTTTTGAAAATGCAATAAGTGTCAGAAGTTTTTGACAATCACAAGAACGTTTTTCTTTGTGTTAAACAACTGAACAACTGATACAAATGTATTACTAGCCTTTGCCAATTGGGCTCTTGGCTTTACTTAAAATAATCAGCATTAACAGCAGTTTATTATTATTCCAAAATTCTAACCCTGTTTTCTTGCTTAATATAATGTATAGCGCAACTGCAGATAAGACACCATGTGCAGTTTCTTATTCAAAAACCCAGTATGTATTTTCTTTGCTCAAGTCAACATAAAACCAAGGAAACACTGCCAGAATGGGCAGGCATTACCAACTGAGCTGGCCACAGACAAAAGGCACTGAACTAACTGACTAAATAGCTCTCCCAATGAGGAAGAACTGACTGGAGTGGAGGCAGCTTCGTCTTGGCATCCCTTAGACTTAGCAACCAGGGTCTGCAACAAGGCTAGAGACCGCTAGCTTTCTTTTTCTGGGCAAAAGGTTCACAGTAACAACAATCTGAGGTTTGGGAATAACTTAAAGTAAAGGCTACATGCCACTGCTCCATGAAATGTGACTCACCTAAACACCAATTATCATTAAAGGCTGAGGTTGGTAACATTGGAGACACCAGCTAGTGTAAGCTAGATGTTGAAAGTGCCCAGCAGCAGATTGATGTCATTGCTGAACATATAAAAATACCTCATGTATCATGCACATGTAAGTAACCATCAGGGTCCACAGGTGATACAGGCTTCCCTAAATGTACTGCTTTAGTCTGTTATTCATATATAGTGATATGCAGATTGCAGTTACTATATCCCCTGTATAATCCATTGATCATGCACACTGATCGTAAAAATTTACATTCTGATTAATAGTGAATGGTACGCTGGTGGGCGAAATAATACATCTTCATTCATGAGAGTATTAATAACATTACCTCCAGCAATCCCCCAGTAGCGGAAATGATTGTGTTCCCTCTGTGCATTTACGCACAATGCACAGCAGCTTAACTTCCCTGATTATTCAAATCGCTCGACGGGCCGACAGGATCAGACCAGATCTAATGTTAATTAATGTTCTTCTGTAAGTCCAAAAACTCACACACACAGTCCGGGGTCCTAAAATATCTGTCCTCCTGATAAATCCAGAGCTCCATCAGAGCTGTTTCCTCTGGAGAGTTTTCTCTGTCTTAGTTTTGCTGCTTTGTGCCATATTAATTGCTGTAGTGACATTACAACATGCATGGAAATGTCTGAAATACTGAAAGTAGCCTCTCTGATCATTAAAGGAAATCCATAAAGAAAACATTATGTATGAAAGGCCTGAATTTGTTGTGGATCCTGCCTTCTTATTGAAGTTAGTATATTCCTAAGTTGATTGATGGCCTAGCATGGATGCATTTAAACAAAATATTTTCAAAGAGAGAAAGCCATCAGCTCACCCAGTGATGCCTGAAATGTATATGTTTAGTGCATGTCCCATTAGCAATGCCTACTTGTGGTTTCATACTTTCTCGTATCTTAATATTTTGGCAAATGACTGCCTTGAGCCCCACAGCTAAGAAAGTGGGGGCGTGTGCTGTAAATTGAGGTGAGGTGTGTAGGTGCAGTGCTGTCAATAGTACTGAATTGAAGCAGAGGAGTTCAGTTCAAAGACAGACAGATAAACAGAGGTTACTCGGTTCAGTCCCTTAGCCTGCTTGCTTTTAGTGGTTGTAAATAGTATTTGGAGTATGGTAGTAGACTACAGACAGAAGGGGGAAACAAAACAGGAGAGAGAAGGGACAGTCAGATAGAGAGGAAGAGCACCTCAAACAACCGCAAACAGCTGTGACGCTGCCTTCCCTGGCTGATTTTAAGTGGCTGTTGCGAATGTTTCAATATATTTGTTTTGATCGCTGTTTAGTTATGAACATAATGTAGTCCTCAATGGTTGTTTAAACAAGATCTATTGTTGGTCAAATATTACCCCTTCCTGACCTCAGTCTCACCACTGCCTATGGAAATCTCCTAAAATTATCATTATGAACATGAACAACAAACTTGGCCATTATTAGTACTAACAGCTTCCAAGCTAGCATGTTTTGGATGCACTTTCTCTGCCATTCTTGTCTTCTTGACAGAGCAAGCTGGTGAAATGCGGATGATGGCGAGACACCACTCAATATTAATAAAGGAAACATGTACCGTCTTATGCTTTAAGTTACTGTTTACTATTTTACCACAACATAACTTAACTGTAACAAAGCGGCTAATCATAACCTTTCAAATTGTTTACCATGCTTTAGTTGAACAGTTATTGATGGAAAACCAATTAAGTATGCTTTCAATGATGATGCATTCAGTATAAACATTTTTACGACTTGCTAAATACGCTAATTGGAAAACATTTCCTGATTGTTTTAAGAACCCCATTCTGGTAGAATTACTCTCATAATATCTGGTGAAGCAGATTAGCAGTGCATATACTCTTAGCAGACAGGCTTGTTCGGTTACAAAAAGTGAATGGACGAAGTTATGACCCACAGACATCAGCTGGCACTCATTGCACTGTACCGCAGCCATCTCCACTTCTTATTTTGGCAGCTTTTCGCTGTCATTCTGGTTTCTACCAAACAAAGCATGTTTAGTATATCGGACAGGTGGATGATCTGGCCAGTTAAGAACCTCCTTGCCATGTTATTCTCCTGCTACAAGTAAGGAACTATGCACCGTATAAGAAAAATGGAGCCCTGCACTGTTTACCCAATATGAAAACTCTTAAACACCGTTAGAGCTGAGAGTCACACTCATAGTCGCTGTTCCATTTCAAACCCTGTGTGCTGGAGTACAGAGCCCAAACAATGAAAACATCGGTATCCTACTACTTTCTGACTGTGCTGCAAAACTATTCTTATGTAGTGCAACACATTTAGCTTTGATTTTGTATGTCCTTTGAAGAGGAATTTGGTATGTAATGCTGAGATGCTACTTTTCGGCTACAGGACATCCAGTCATTGATGTGGTAGAGTGTCTGGTCTATTTGGGATTGAGAGGTACCCACAGATGGAGTGTTCTGCCAGGCAGTGAAGAGCAACAGAGCAAAGCGGCGTAATCTAAAACTGAGTGTAAATGTGTTCTATCCCACCTGCACACTCTCGTGTCTCTCTTTGCCCTGCTTATTACATATTAAATACATGATTCACTGGACTAAAACAGTGTTGAGGAGGAATAACTGTCCAGCAGCATTCATATCTCAATCATGATTCATGCAATCTCTGTCTCTGCCAGCTTGTTTATTGCTCTCCTTGTGATGGCAGCGAGCCCTCTTGTGTCTTTATAGTAATATCTTCCAAAGGAGCACTCACAAGAATGGATAGGTGCAGAGTGAATCCACTGGTACCCTAGGCTCTCTTTTTATTCTCAGACAATATTATTAAAGTATCACCGAAATAGATGCACTCTGCCTTCCAACCTACAGGCAATTATCTGACGTTCTGTAATTGGCAGCAGAGAAAAAGGGGGGAAAAGAATTAAATCAATATTCACGTATGAGTTTCTCAGCATGTTTCAAAAGAGCTTTGACTGATGCAGAAATGCCCTCTCTGAGCACACAGAGGTATACAAGGTTGGATTTAAAGGGATCTGCAGACTTCTTTGCTTGTTTGATTTTTCAAAATGTGCATGCTTTTAGCTGCATAAAATCTTTAAGCAGGTACCAAGGGCATGCGAAACACACCCTGGAAATGCAACAAAGCTTTCTCACCTGAGATACCAGCGTACAGAAGCCAACACAAAGAAATTAATGTTTTAGGATATCTAAGGACTGCTGCAGAGTCAGAGAAAGTTCATCATTAAATGCATTTGTAACACAGGGCATTATTGTACAAAACCTGTGAGTAGTTATGAAGGAACCACATAACGAATGACAATTAATGAATCATTAATAAGTACTACCTAATTAAGTTTGAGTTGAGCACTGAGTCACTAGGGAACAGACTGAGAGATGCCGTCAGTACACTGCCCTCGCACTGAATAACTATTCGTCTTGATTTTCAGTCTCTCTATGAGTCATGCTTTATTTTGGACTGTACTTTTGCAAGACGTTGAAACATTTAGTAAATACTTTAAATACCCTTAGTGAAAGCAGTTTGTGTTTGGAGTTATTGCCTTTCCACACAACACCACGGTCAATCCTCTAAGCTTAGGCTGGGAGCTACTCTCTTCATTTCATTAAAAAGGAACAAGCAGCACTAATGGTACAGACTATGACATGGATGTACAGTATGTGTTCCGAGTATGACATTTTTAACATCCACTCATATGTATCACTTTTCTTGAAGGACACAAAAAGAGTAACTAGTGATTAAGTGTTACTCATTAGAGTTACTAATGAGTCGTTACTAGTTTTGGGGTCCTCAGCTGCTGAATCATAGTTTTTCAGGGGCGACCCAAGAGGAATGCATCACGATTTCAATTCAAAGATATTTTGAGCCTAGTCTGTTCTCTCGTATGTCTTGATTCTGACGTATTCATGAATTACTAATTAACGATTCATTAATCAGGTTGTTCTGATTCGTGTACCATATTGTTAAGTGTTACCATAGCGTAGGGAAGGCTTTTAATTCTGCCTCTTTCCATTTTCTTGTTGTTTTTTACAGACTGTGCATGCTCCCCTCTGTGATGATGTCTGAATTCTGCATTTAAGGTGGTAAAACCTGTCTAGACAGTTAGGATGAAGCTGTATCCTGGCAGAATGCTGGTAAACAGCATTTTATATTCACTCTGCTGTTCTGTGACTGTATGTGTAAATATCAAGGGAATTCTCAGACAATACATATTCACAGTCAAAAAGCAGCCCTTAGTATTTTTGTACTCAAAATATTGCCTTGCTTTAAATGTTTTGACTATTTCATGTTTTCTATGGATGGATGGATGGATGGATGGATAGATAGATGGATAGATGGATAGATAGATCTGTTTCCTCTATAATAATTTGTTACAAATTGTCAGGACATAAACTTGTTATGACAGAATGAAATGTATTTGTAATTAGCACCTACATTACGTCCGACAATTTGTCACAGATCTGAAATGTGTATTTATGACAGTTTCTGTTGCACTCAGAAACTCTGGGGGGCGCCAAATTGAAGCAATTTCGTAAAGAAATCAACATTTTGTTTTTCATTGTTTTGGTAAGAAAATGACTTGTCTGGCCATATCATATCAATCATAGCCATGCAATATTGCTCTTGCTGTGTATGTATTGTATATGCATGTTGATCCATGCATGTGTGTGTTAAAAAACAGTACGCAGATTCTATGCAGATTAATTTAATTTTAATATTCTCGTTTTGATTGACACTAGTCTGGTCTTGGTCTCGGTCTTCACCCCTCCCGGTCTTCTCTCGGTCTCAGACCACTCTGGTCTTAATGACTTTGGCCCAATCCCGTTAGCAAGTTTTCTTCCTACCCCTTGTTTTTCGAGTGCTCCCTTGCCCATCAAAACAGAGTTACAAGGGTTGATGGGTGAAATATGTGCAATGTGGCGCCTTTAGAATTGATGATTTCTGTTGTGTTACTGTGGCAATGCTGGTGTTATCACAATGCCATTTAACATGTATCTGATGGGGATAGAAAGGCATGGATGCTCTCAATTCAGTCACTCCACACTATCAACCAGGTAATCAAATAAGGAGGAAAAAAACAGAAAAAACTCAGTTTGGGGGGCCGTGTAGTCCTAACACTTCACCATACATCACTAACACAAAGAGAATTGGGACACCCTACCCCTTGGCATGATCGTTTAAAATGGAGGGGTAAGGCTAAGTAGCAGTGGCAAGAGGCGTATTGTGATTGGGTTTTGGTCTTACTCTAATCCTGGAACATTTTTATACATAGATAAAAATAACAAGTGAAGTTTTCCCGAAAAATCCAGACCTTTAAAGCTTACTATTTTCGGACAGTTGTGGGGTTTTAGGAGTCGACACAGAAGACATCTAATGAGGGTGGACCATGACCATCCTTACCCAACTGTTTGATTGTTCAGTAAAATAGGGTTTACAGTTTCTACAGTTTCCCAAAACTATTCAGAGTGATCATTTCCACCAGTTCCAGGTCCAGTCATCACTCAGCAATCCCAGCTCAGCCCCAGACTGCACTGCTTTCAGTTAGCATCACTGACTCTGAGGAAATAGGAAGCCGATTTTTAATTGTACACAGTGTTCTGGATGTTGACTCGTAACACAGTGAAGGTTTTATTTGAAATAGGATGTTTATATGTGGGGCCAGCTTGGGGCAATGAAACCAAGTACCCTGACCAGAGAATAGTGCCCAAGGATATAGTTATGAGTAACTTGCCCACATACTGTACACACAGTGTTTAATACACACAGATCAGTGTACTTAAGCACCAGGGTAAGAGCGCCCATTTGAGAATTAATTCATATTTAGATTGTTTCACTGATTTATTAAAGTTTAGTAGGCACTCAATTTAAAAGGTGAATTATTAACCTGATTTTTAAGTAAATGTTTAACTTTGAAGAGCCGAGATTCATTAAAAAAATATATACAATGCCTTAAAGAACTTATCTATTAAACATTAGTGTTACTTCAGTTACTTCAATCAACACAGTAATGCTATTTTAAAAAGAAGGGGGGGGGGCTCTGACTATGTTCTTGGCAGTTTTGTTACATTTGCTCCACAATCTGCCTCTGAACAAGAGCTGAAACAAAGTTAAAATAATTCACTCTGATACAGCTGGATTTTCAGGGTACAATAAGACCGAAACTGGAATGAGAGCATGCATGCGGTATGATACAAATCATGAAAGGGAAAGATAGAGAATGGCAAACACAGCTGTGGATGTAAAAGGGTATTCAAACACACAATAAATAATTGGAGGAATGACAGAAACAAGACTCTCTCTGCGAACAACTGAATGGAGGACAGTCAAAAATAGAAGGCGGAGGATATAAAAAGGGGGGAAATTGAAAGCACAGCAAAATAACCAACAACAGACAAATGAAGACAAAAATAACAAAAGAGAATACGAAGGCAAAGCATCAGTGAAAAATTGGTTTCAGTTATAATGATATTTTCCTTATTTATTATCGCTTTTTTTTCAAACTAGCCGTCGTGGTTGGCACTGAACACACACAAACGTGGACTATGCTTACAAACTTTATGTGACCCTTTTCTGCAGATGGAGATGAGTCACCCTGAAAAGTCATCTAAAAAATCAGAGCATGGCAATTAACAGAAACAAACACAAAACTTGCCAAGGTGACTCATCAGGCGGTGGCTACAGTATATGAATAGGAGCGGAAGAGAACGACTGCCAGACTTGAGATGATAAAGGAAGTCACACCGCCCTTGCTCCACCTCCTCCAGTGGATTACCATTGTTGCGACCAATCTCCTGGACACATATTGAATATAGAAACACGACATGCACAATAGTTATATTAGTCAACTACACTGACTCAGAGGTGACCTTTAAGATGGCTCTTATTTGTTTGGGATTATTAATAGCTTATGCTGGTTATGTAAAATGGGATGTGGCATTTACAAGCAGCTGCTCATAAATATTATACTTGAGACTGAAATATTGAGGGAATAGTAGCATGCGAGTAAACATAGTGTCTGCCAGGTCCATATGTAGGCAGGTGAATTAAGCAATAATAAGATTCAGTTTTCTCATCCGCAAACAGGCAGTTGCATCCTCAAGATGAAATCTTTTGTTTTGCAGCCATACTGCGCATACAGCCCTGGCCTGTGTTCCCCTCGCTGCAAGTTGCCCCTTTATGTGTATCTACAATTTAGCTTTAGCCCGCATGTGTAAGTCACCATGAAGAATAGTGATTAGCTTTCCTTCGTTAGCCTTGCAATTCTAATGGGAGAATGACAAACAGAATAAATCTGAATGCCATTAGGTAACTCCACCATTCAAAACTGACTGTAAAAAATTGGGTACACGTTTATATTCGCCTTATGTCTTTTAGTGTCTGCAGCTCCATGCTTGTAGTAATGAAGTGCATAAACGTGCTGCTGTTCAAGTCCACGTTTAGCTGTTGCACCTAGGTTGTGGTTGTGCATTTTAATCAGATCACGCAATGCAGTCTTTACAATCTTCAACTGATGTGTATTTCATTTAAAAGAAATGACTCTAACATGAACTCTAAAGTTCATGCAACCCATGACGGAGCAGTGCCAGCATGCGTTTGCTCTTTTTGCATGGTGATAACTGAAAGTGACAGGTTAAAGTAGAAAGACTTGGTTGTGAAACTGAAAAGAAAAGAAAAAAGAAATTCTTTAAGTGATGACTGTTTAAAAGCAAAGTAAACAAAGGAGGAACATAGAGGAAACAAATGCGTGAACATGAATAAATAGCAATTAAATGTGCTGTCAGTTCACTTCAATTCCGAAGTGTGCTTTTAATTACACGCCGACTCGCTGCTTGAGTGTACAATATGTTGTGTGAGCTCGACAGTACAGTTCACTTCAGAATGTAGAGCTGAGGGTTTTTTTTTTCCGTTTGAGGAAAAAAAATGTCTCTGTCCGTGGTGCTGAAGTCCGCACGGAGAAAAAGCCTTTGGAGACAGGATTTAAAACACAGCGCACACAGTTGCATCATACAGTAAATGCACATGTTACTGTGTCTGAGGGAATTGTTGCTGTGGGGAACATCAGACTTGACAGCAGTGGATTGTCAACCTGCTGTCTCAGGGGGGAAAACAAATGTCTAATACAGTGTATACAGTTCTTTACATAAGTGAATTTGTTATCTGTCGCCTCATAAGATGACAGATCCAATCAACAAAGTTAAGGTGACTTACTAAAACATAAGTTCTTATCTGTATGCATCCCTCCTCTCAAATGACAGGTCAATTTTAATTAGAGCAGATGCTTCGCACTTCCTCCAATTTGCGTTTTAAGGCAATAAAGTCAAGAGGAAATAACATAAAAAAGGGAAATAAATGAAGAAAGAGAGCCGATCCCCTGCTGCTCATTGGTTCTCTGTGTCTTCCCTGGTCCAGGAGGAGCACTGTCACATTTATGCCTAAGAAGACAAGTGCTCCCGCAGCTCCCTCTCCTGGGTTTTCCTACCCCATCCCTCTCTTTGAAGATGCTCTTTTTTTTTCCCTTTTGCAGCATCTGCTTTTTTCTCCTTCCCCCAGCCACTGCTACATTGCCTCCCTTCCTCTTTTCACACTTTGATTGCATGTATCTCTCATCGGAGTCCTCTGGCTAATTGCATCATTCTAATGGTCTTTTTCATGATCACACTCTGTGGTAAGTTGACGTTTCATGCGGCTTATTAATTAGAATTAGCGAGGATAGGACAGAAAAAAAAGTAAAGAGAAAGTGCTGATCCGTAGTTTGGGTGTAGAAATTGCGATTGTCTTGGTTCGGGGTATTGGGACTGCGAGGGGATCAGGAAATGAGGCTCAGATCCAAAAAGTTTACATCATTCCTGGCTAACCCCCTTTTATTTTTAATCCCATAACATTCCCAGTATAAATAACCACTCGTTGTGCGTTCGTACCGGTAAACAGGCGAGTGTAGTAGTGCTTTGATGTCTATTGACATTTTATCTCGCTTGGCTGCAGCCATTATCAGCAGCATCCACACAGCAACGGGACTTGGCCTGCTAGTGGTGAGAGTAGGTGTCTCCATCCTCATCTTCTCTTGGCATACACGTTCACACACACACGCCCACACACACGCACACACACGCACACACACACACATGCACAGTGGTGGCAGTGAGGATGTTGGAATTCTCCTCCTTTAGCTGGAGGCTTACCTCTCTCTCTCCCTCCCTCTGTCTCTCTCTCTCTCTCTCTCTCTCTCTCTCTTTCTGCCTCTTTCTGCCTCTTTCCACTCTCAGTCACTCTGAGATGCTGCCACGTCAGTGCAATTTAACAGTTCTTTGATCCATGTCCTGAGAGTGAATGGCAACAAATTAAGCAAATTATTTGAACCACCCACGGGCCTAAGGCAAAGAGAGAGGTGGAGGGAGGAGGGACCGGGGGATGCTACAGTTGTTAAAAAGGAGGGTCGAGTGTGACTGCCAGAGCTGTGACAGAGGGAACAAAAATAAATAAATAAATAAATTCGTACTGTATATAAATGTATGGGATAACCGAGGAATGACCTGAATCAGGGGAGATGTGTTCTGCCTCAGTGGTCTCCACCTGCTCTCACAGAGAGCCCGGCTCAGTAGTTAGTGGAGGGCTGCCTGAGCTATTTACTTTTGGCTTTGGCAGCCGATTTTTGTGAACAGTATCAGAAAACAACATCGCCATTACATCTTATCTTTAGGAAATAAATTGAGTGTGAAAGGAATTCCAGTCTCTCTCGCTTTGCTTTTCATTGCCCGAGCAAAAACAATGTTTGGTGTTTGCTCCCCGATGTCTCTCCGCGTTTTTTTGATATATTGTTATCGTTGTCCTGCCGGGATGCTGACAGCCAAAAAGGAAAAAAAGGAAGGGAAAAGCAGAGGTTAAATTCAATTGAGATGCTTTGAAATACTGACTCTAAGGGTACACACGTAGCATGTTAAGTTTTCAATCCTTCTTGCGTTCTTTTCTTTCATCAATATTAACTTTTTTTGTAGGGGACAAAGTAAGAGGGGGGCTGCACATATTGCTCTGAATGCTTTGTTGTGTGAGAATTTTCTTATCTATTTTCCTCATACGTCACAACAACTTCATGGGAAAAATATATATATATATCTAAACTGAATTTGACAGATACCCTGCACCCCATCATTTGAGGTCAAAGCTGGTCTTGCCAGCGTAAGTGCAGACAAATTGTCATTTCAGAGGTTTTGCTGCATCTTTTCCCTTCAATACATGCCATCTGCTGACAGAAATTGTGCTGCAACAGTTACAAAGTTGTTATATTGCTTGTAACTTCTCCTTGTTGGGTAAAATAATGAAGGTGATGTAAATCCAAGCCAATTTTTCATCGACCAAAAATCTCTCCTTCCGAAGGAGGCTGAGTGCCACCCCGCGAGATGTCAATCATTCCCTGCCATTACCTCTCTTCCAGGGCCCCTGCTCCTGAAATAACTGTGCTCCATAATATTCACCATTCCAGCCGTCATGATTATGTCGCTCTCAGCGTTCAAATCTCTGAGAGCCTCCTGCACCATATCCCTCTACTCAGTCATCAGAATTTAAGTTGGATGTGTTGTCCTCATCCCCGGTGTCCTCTGCTCAGTTTCTTATAGTTAACAGGAGGAACTGGGCAGACTGAAGCCTTGGCTTCTCTAGTCATAATGTAATTTCACAGCTCATTATAGTCCGAGGACCATTCCCTTCAGATGGTGTCAGCCGTGGTACTAGATATTACCTGGCAGATCTGGGTCATACAGTATTTGCAAATAATTTTTGGCTCTTCCTCACCGTCTGTCCAAATGTTAAGACAATCATGGGAAGATATTTTCAAACTTCACATGTTAAAAGTTAATTCAGCATATTTTACTGTTCTTGACAATATTTGAGTTGCCCCGGTGTGCCACCCAGCCGGTGTTGAATGTGGAATAAAATAAACTCGAATCAGGAAACGTCCTTAAATATTGTATGAAACAGGGCGTTTGGTAAAGATGGTTTACTCCGCTCCTGCCTATTGAAACAGGGAGCGTTTTGTTTTTGTCTGAAAGTAAATCTGACAATTCACAATGGTAAACTAATTAATGCTTAATGCCTCACATTATTGTAATGAGGCTTAATGAAGCATTTTCCCAGAGCCATTAAGATAAAGATTGTAATGGATTCAGCACACAGGTGTGCTAACATTTATCTTCAAATCAATAGATTCCCACTGCCTGAGCTGTAATTACACTGTCAGCCTCTGATAAGGGTCATGCCAAACTGGTGTTGTGTGTACTCAGCAAATGCCTGCATGGATATCTGTGTGGGTGCCTGCATACCTTTACATCCACCGCTACCTTGTGAGACCGAGAGCAACTCTTGATTTCTGCTCCAGGTGTAATTGCTCTATAAGACTGCATGGCAATACAAAGAGGCACAGTCTGTAGGTAGATACACATGTATTAAGGTGACTGTATGCATCTTGAGGACTGTACTGTAAAACTTGTGCCTCTTTTGAAACCCACAAACGATGTAGTAATGAAAGTCTGATTGATCTATTGATCCGGCGTATGAAGCTATTATGCGCCGCCTCGACAACACACGTGGCTGCCTTGTGTCAAGGTTTTGCTAATGGGCTTCCTCACAGAGCTCTTTAGAAAAAAACACAGGTCAGGGATCACCTTTTGAATCAAGAAAACAGAACAGACAAGAGAAGCAGCGCACCTTGAACACAAATATGTAAACATGCTGTACAGTTTGGCTCGATAATGACATGCACTGTTTGACAAAAGGCGAAACCTCTTAAATAACTTTTTCGCTCGGGCTGGATACTCCTCAAACTATGTTGAAGGATCCAAGAGGAATGTTTATGTACATTTTTGTTGTAAGCACATTAAACCGTCAGATAAGATCAGAGGTGACGCTCTTTGGACATTTTATTACCTAATCTCACCAATATATTTAAACTGGAAGCACATTACAGACTTCCTTTTAGAGAAGATATGAGTTTTTCGTTTGGCTTTTCAATGGGCCAGTTTACTTGATGACACCTAATAGAAATGCCAGACACAGAAATGTGACCACAGATCAGTTTAACTTTGAGATCATGAGAACAGTGGGATCACACACATAATGTCACAATGACATACAGATACATAAAAGTGAGTCAATCAGGTGTGTTTAGGTAAACACACACACACACACACACACACACACACAAAGATTATAAAAGTCCTCAGAGATTTGAATTGGACAGCTCATTATTACAGTGTTGGATGCTTGGACGTGAGTGTTCACAACACTGACTATTGGTCATATCACAACATGGAAGCTTGATTTTGAAATGATCTTATATATGTACTATAGTGGTGAGACATAATGTATCCTAGCACAGAGAAGCTGTTGTGGAGCTAACATTTTTTTGCTATTATTTAGGAGATGCCACAGTTCAAATTATTCACCACTGAGACAAACCACTTTACTGTAAAGCAGTTTCCCCCGCTGCAATAAAGACCCTGATCCCCTGCTCATCCGGCACCTGCTGCTCCCTGATGGAGAAACTCACGCTTTCACTGCATTGTTGTTTTGTGTCTGACTTCTGTTGTATTCATAAATATGTGCTACATGATATGTATTGTGGTCATGTTTGGATGATATCATTGCATTTCATAGGCATTAATGTGCTAATGTGTGCATTGCATGTGATATAATGAACAGTGCTTCTCGCTGTGGCCGTGCGATGTTGTCGTTGGTGCTGTGTTGCTATGTTCTCTAACAAGGTCACAAAGCTGGACTGCTCTTGACAAATAAATATTGACAATTTTTTTCTCCCTGAGCAATTTTGAAATAAAAACACCTCAAAGTGCCTTGTTCTCATGCGCGTCTTAATGGGGGTTCTATTGAAAAATTAATTTGACATTTGTATTTCGTTTTCCAATTAAATATATATTGGTTTTAGTTAGATGGACACGAATCATTTTCATGTAGGTAATGTTATTAATTTATTTCAGCTATATTTGATAAATGAGTCGGACAAACTCAAATTAATTATATCGCACGAATGTACTTATTTTGAGCTGGGGCAAAGTATGTTCTTTTCATGGAAATCCTGCCCACAATTTAATTGAGTTCATCCAATTAGTTACTTTTGAGTGTAGTGAACTGAATGTATTTCCATTTGAAAAACTGAATTTCCATCCCTCTTTTTTAATCACATGGTGCCTTTATTGATAAAAAAAAATGTTACAGTTCAAAATAGCATAAAATATAATTTTTGACTCATCTCAAGACATCGACACATTTTTGACAGCAACCCAATTAAACGGTTTCAGACAAGGAGAGATGATCTGCTAACATGTATCTGCATACAAAAAGTAGACTCTGAAGATTTTTGACGACGTGGACCTCAGATATTTTGTTATGGGTTGTTTATCTCTTCTTAAGTCCATAAACTTTCAGCGGGTCCAACCCCAGCACAGAAAATAATCCCAGAGTCTTCCTCTTAGTCGCATCACCACAGGCAAACTGGGAGCTCATTGAAGTGCGGAAGGAAAAAACAGAATCTGAAAAATCAAATTCCACATAGCTTTGAAGGAGCAGCAGTACCACTTCAGTGGGTCGAGTTTTTCGAGAGGCTTAATAAAGCAGCAGTGTTCACTCAGAAGTGAATTAGAAAGTATCAGTACATGCATCACTTAGTGATCAAAGTACTTAAATGAGTTTTAAACCATTACAGTAATTTGTTTTTGTTTGGGGGAAAAACAAATTCAAACCTTCCGTGCTCCCCACTTCACTTGTACTCACTGAGGCTTAGTCAAGCATCATGGGAAAGGCAGTAATTACATGCACCCATAATGAAGGCATTGTAAAATATTCATTGAGTTCATCTTTAGAACTGCTCTGGTGCTCAAGCTGCGACTCCCCCTTTTTTTTTCCATGCAGGGTTAAACCGGTGCAGTTTTGTCCGTTGACTGACAGTGGCCACAGGTACAGCTGCCTCATGCCTGTGAGCGGGTTTTTGAGTCACAAAGCATTTCTAATTGGTCATGACAGGAGCTTCTGGTTGCCAGATTTGATCTATACAGCCCCCTAGAATATTTATTGTTCAGCATCACCCCACGCTGTGCCTCTAAAAAATACATTATTTGAGACCAAGTGGAGATCTCAACCCGAGGCAACTAGGACTCTAATAACAACAGCTCGACAAATGCAAATAAAAAATAAACAAAAGGAAGAACTAATAAAAAAAAAAAAACAGTAAATGCCTTTGATCCACTGCTTCACGTAAAGCTTAACCCTTTTCTTTTTGTCATCTTCCTGCCTTAATTTCTGAACTCAATTCCTGCATTTGGAGCTGAATTGCATATCTAACTAATGAAGCACTTAGTGAGAGAAAAAGAAATACAAAAAATATTTATGGTTGTTTTTTTTGTTTTTTTTCCGCCAGCAGATGTATTATCGAATCAATGCCTATAAAACACTCAACAATTCACAAGATGTACGCGTCAGTAAATAAAAATGCCACTCAGATGCACTTTTCTTTTTAAAAACGTTTTGAAGTGAGGTCAATGGTAGCTTAACTATTACTTAACTTTAATTATATTCCAAGGCTTAGTGTTTCTTGTCTGGAAGAACTGACGTGACACATAGTTATATTTGCTGTATAACATAAAGCTCGGTAGCAGTTATTAGCAGTGATATTTATATAGAATTTGCTATTCATGGGACTTTTTCATATATCATATATCTATTTCATATATATATATATCTATATAAGTCTATATATATATATACATATATATATCTATATATATATATATATATATATATATCTATATATCTATATATCTATATATCTATATATATATATATATATATATATATATATATATATATATATATATATATAGTATCATGACAACATGAAATTGAAATGCTGTATGTCTGTTTTAATGATTTTAAAGGTCCCGTAAGATAGAAATGTGATTTTTTTTGTTGTAAAGTAGAGTTAGGTGCCTTATGAATACTGTGAAGGTATTTTAACACTCAGTTCAATCGTGCCTTAAAAAACGAAAGCCGTCAGGACTTTGTTAGGTTCTGATGTAACAACTATACTATACTATGCACTATACTATGCACATCGCTTTTCAAAATCAGCTCGTAAGAGCTACATTATTGAGCATTACATCATGCTCATTAGGTCACATTTTGAGCCCACATATTTTAGTAGTCACATGTTTTATACTGATTGGAGTCCATCTCAGAAATTCATCTAAATTTAAACTACTCTTGATCCAGTATTGTTTTTTTGATACCCAAAAACATGTTACTGCTGGACGTGGTTTAGTTTATTACTTGTATTTCAAGGTCCTGTGTGAGCTGAAGACATCAATATTCAGATATAAATGGATGTGCACAGTAATAAGGTGTACCAGTGGATATAAATAAGAACATTGCACAGACCCTTTAGTCTTTGTATCTGTTGTATCGCTGCATACGTCATTCTCATGATGTAAAGGTTTAAGGTTCTGTTTATGCAAACAATGCACACACTGAAATAGCATGCACTGTGTTGTTTTATTCCAAGGAGAAACAGTATTGCTGGCTGGCACTACACTATATTATGGCTGGTAGGCAGTGGGGGTTTTTCATCAGTAAGCAGCGTAAAAATCAGTCCCATGTGTCCGAATTATACTAAATTTCCTTCAATAATAACATCAGTGGCGAGCTAATGTCAACTCTATTATTCAAATTCTGATCGCATTCTCGCTAATTCTAATATCAAGGGTTAGACCAGTTGATGCATAACAATACATTGTGACATCTGGCCTCTCTTTAATTAGTCCTCACAGACTATTACCATGTAAAAAACTGAATTCTAAACATTGACGTTCGAACATGGAAATGTGACATTAGATGGCAGAAAAGGTGGCATTTGCTGCGGACTCAACCTGAATAGGGAGTTAGTTCATTAGGCGAGTCAAAGAAGGGCCCTGTGCGAGACAGACCCTTTTTTTGGGGGGGCGGCGATAAAAAATCAGCTTAGATAATGTAATGTCAAAGAATCCCTATCATTAGTGGAGATTTGGTGATTCCCTGTCTAGGCTTCATTTCTCATCGTGGTTTGAGTGACAGAAACAATGTTACAATGTGACAAAAGTTGTGTTAGAGGAGGGATCATCTGACTTTACCCAGTTGAAGGTGGAATCATTTTCCATGAAAGTCTTTATATGCCTGGATTTCAAAGGGGCTGAAGTATAACTTTATCTTTAATTCACATGTTGGGCATTCTATCCAGTTGACTCGTGACACCAAGAATGATCAAGGCGGCAACAACAACTGGGAGGCATGGACTAATTAAGATAAGTTCAAGTGTAAAATGCATAGGGTATGTAGACTGAGAAAACACATTAGGAAATTCCAAATAGTTTGCTTGATGTCAGCATTTTTTGCTTCCTGCAGGCTCTGAAGCAGCACCATGTATACCCAAAGAAGAGACGGGGAAAAGCCTCTTTCAATTCCCATGATGTAAAGAGATGGAGCAATGGGAGTTTTTAAGTGATGAGCTCTTGCAAATCGATGACTGGTGGAGATCACTGACAACTTCAAAGCTGTGTGGATTCAGGTCACCTGCGAGACGCTTTATGCATTAATGTGTCCTGATTAGAGAAGAACTTGCATTGATTCTGCCAGTCAGTCATTCCGTGCAAGTTTATAATTAAGGAAAAGATCTCTCAGAAACAAAGACACCCAAACAACCAATCATCCAGCATTAACTGACTATTTCCAGCCAGTGTTAAGAACTAACATAATTGGACAACACTTTGTTTTCCAAATTCACAAAGCTAAGGCACCTTGCCATGTTTCTCATTTTGTGCATTTTGCATAGTTGATGCAAATATATTTGTCTGCTGTGATACTGTTATTTAAGCTATGGACCAAGAGGCATGATGGCTTTCCAACAAGCCTTCGTACTTAAACCAGTGGCATTCTTTGCCTGACACACAGCAGGACTGCTCAACATGGTGAAGTAGCATAAAAATGAGCAGTCAGTCTAGGTATGACAGGGAACTCTAATGTTTTTGTTGAATCATGGAGGACTGTATGTTTTTTCCACAGTTAAGTTACCCACACTGTCAAAATCTATGTTCATGTGCATTGGTCACATCTTGCTCTATATTTCACCTACAGGCAAGTATTAGGTAAATTTTTTCTTAATGATATTTTAGAGTTTGTCATAGGCAACACTCATGTTGCGTCCAATACATGGTTTCTTTAATTTGTATGACTTTGCAATGGATGTGTGAAAAGAAGGATGCTAACAGATTGCTTCAAAATTCACAACTTAATAATGAGTTACCGATACTGAATTATATTCTATAGGAAAATAAATACTCTTGTTTTCCCCCTCATGTCCTCCGCTCTGTCTCAGCTTTGGACGGATAGCTTTAATAGTTGCCAAAGTAACTGAAGCTAATTAGCGGCCTCTTGATGAACACCACCAGCCCAGGGCCATACATAGCTTCCGAGAATGACAGAGGCGAGTAACAGTAACAAGGTTAAGTTTCCTGATGCAAGAGAATGGACGCTTTCTTTTTCTTAAGCAACCATTAACTGCTGCTAATCTAGCTGCAAATAGATAGTTGGGCTCCATTCGCTGTGCAGAAAGCCATCTTGGTAAAATAATTCCCTGTTGTCAAAGTGGCCTCTGTCTTCTCAAAGGCTGTATGTTCCATCCCGCTCCAGCCACAATCACTGGGAGCTGCCAGTCCCAGCCAGAGTCAACAGACAGCTATAGGTCCATGGCTTGGGGCATACTACACATTCAGCATTATTAGCTACTGTAAATACTGCCTGTTTTAACAGGAAACGGGTCACTATGCAGAAGCAAGCAGTACTCCACTAGCCGTTCATAGAAACTTTAAAGTTACAACTAACCTATATTTGAGATATAGACATACCACATAGAAATAAGGAGGGAATAATAAGTCGGTATAAAAAAATGCACAGTGATACACACAAACATACAAATTGAAACATACAGTAAATTGGAGAGAGCAAAAGATGGAGAGAGAGAGAGAGAGTTACAGTAGAGCTGGCAGTTATTCAGCTGGGTTGAGGACTGGGACACTGAGAACAAAGGCGGCCTCAGCACAGATTCTGCACTGGGAGTTCACACTGTAGAAGTGAAGGGACGGCTGGTGTTTCCTTTCCCTCCATTACCCAGAGGTCTTAATTAGTTTAGGTTAATCATGCACTGCAGTAATTGACTACTGTTGTTTCTCCTTTTCATCTATCATTTCATTGCCTGGAACCAACCTGTATTGGGGCACCTCGTTTTCACGTAACAGCACTGATACACCCCAATTCCCTAAAATGAATGTTCTATAGCTCCTGTCCTCTCTGCCTCTCTGTCTCCTTTTTTTTGTCTTTAATCTCTGTTTCCAACATTTCTCTTCTCTCACGCACACACATCACTCGCACACATAGTGTGCCGACACTGCTTTGTTTCTGCAATCTCGTCACTTGTTTTCAGTTTTGAGGAGAACAGAGGTCCCAGTCCATGGCAGAAGAGGTGAGCTTGAGAGATCATTAATCAGGAATCAGTCCACTCTAATCATAACTTGTGACTGCTGCATAGAAAAATGTAATGCCCCGTACTGTGTAATGTCGGCACTTTTTTTAATACATTTTTTTTTTTTTTACCACTTTGATTATCTTATCATGAAAGCAAAGACGTATTCATATAAAATCAGCTAGAGGACACTTGTAATCACAAAGTGCATCTGGAAAAAAACAATCAGCAATGCAAATTGCATTCAGTTTTAGATGGTGTGCTCTTGGTTGTGTTTAATTTTAAATATGTGTAGGGCTGATGATTTACAAGTTATAAGTGTTTGAGGTCATGTGTATTTGATGGCTTTTGGTCTTTATATTTACAGTTACTCACAATGAATGCTTAATGTCAGTCATGTAGCAGGAAATATTCTGTTAATTTTATTCAGTTTTAGTTAATTATAAGCTGTTACTCAAAGAAATACAGAAAAAAAATAGACAGTGAATTTATTAGGTTCCTTAGGTAAACAGGAGCATTGCAATATCAAAAACAAGCACATTAAAGCTGTGCTTTGATTTTGTAAAGCTGGGACAGTTAATTACTGGGCTGATTTACACAGCATTGTCCATCAAAGACAAATGAGAGCCAAAAGCAAACGAGCTTCATAAAAACAGGTCCATCACTTTGTCTGTGGAGAACGTTCAAGGAAAAACTGCGTTCAATACGTCCGTCTGCAGATGTTTGCAAGCATGTCTGTATTTCTTTGGACACTGTATGTTTTATTATTTTACATGATAATGATCATCAGTAGTCTGGGTTGGTTTACAAACCAAGTGTGAATATCCCTTGGCAGATCATGTTTATTGGTGGATTTAGCTGGAAATTTGCATTTTGTCTTGTGCATCTGAGGGGTAATACAGGATTTGAGTTGGTAATTTGGTATTCTGGGTACTTCTGGTCCAGATATCCCCCTTTATGGGTCAATAGCCTTTGATGATTGTAATTAATGGAGGCCTTATGATTTAAAATTACAAAGCTTTCGATAATGCAGTATTTTTAAGCTCTACAAACTATGACTATGCCACGTGTGTCAGTCAATGTTGAGCGCTCTCTGTAAACCAATTTTAGTGCCACAAAGTTGCTAAAAATAATTTCTCACAGAATGCTTTTCTGCATGTTTAGTAAGCCTTGCAGCTGTTTCGAAAACTGTACAGTAGGTTTCTATCTTTCATTCTCGACAGTCTTGATTGACATATTGACAGGTGATCACACACTAGATATATCCACACCTGTCAGATGCAAACACTTTAGAAGCTGTAAGAAAGACATATTTTGCTGACTACCTTGCACAAACTGATTAAAAAATTATACTGGTGTGTGAAGTGAACACTGGTAAATAATGGAAAAACAGACACAATTTAGACTTAAGATAAGGTCAATATGTAGTAATACGTTGTATGTCAAAGGAGAGAAATCAATTCTACGATCACAAAGAAGGAATAAGGTTGCATGTGAATTGCTCTTGCCTGCAGAATTCTCAAAAGAAAAAGAAGTGATACTCTCTTACAAGCTTCTTTAAGTATTTTTAGCCTACATTACAGTATCTGTGATCAGCAACTACAGACCCATAACCAACAAACCTTCCCTTTTATTCCCTTTTTTCCTTTATTTTACCAGGAAGTCCCGCTGATATCTAAATCTCTAGAACAAGTGAGATCTGGATCACATAATATTAAAATGCAACACATACAGTAAAACATGAAATGCAAAAATCCACTATAGCCTCTCCAGAAAAACAACCACATTCCTTCACCACATTCCTACCAATGCCCTCAATTTACCAGTGGATGAGTTTGTGTGTCTAAATGTGTCCATTTTTAGTCTGCCAGTTATCCATGACCAAAGCGCAAGAAATGACAATACAGTTTTCCCCAAATCTGCCAAAACCTGCGGGAACACTAAAAAGCAACCACATACGCGTAGCTGGTAAGCATAGCTAAGACAGACAAATGTACAGAGGTAAGTTGGAAGTATACCCTGTATGGCTTTATACATTAATACATACCTGTGCTGTTGTCTGTGATTGGTCAATGATGTCTAAGTCACCAAATCACAAAAAATGCAAAGAATTTTGACTGAGTGAGATAATTTTCATTTGTTATGACACATAAATATGCCTGGTACACTGAGTCTAGGCTGTATAACATGGATGAAACTTCATGCACATACAATATACAATATATTTTTAATCCACATACCTAAGAATTTATGTATTAGGGCACTCTTTCAATGGACTTACCTTTGGATGTGAAAATGTTAAAATCATCAGATGTAGACCATGAACTTGTTTTCTGAGCATTAAAACCAATTTGATAATTCAGCAGGGCAGTTTGTAATGACTGAAATGTTATCTGAAGCTGCCTGGTCTATAGAGGTTGTAGTATTTGAATAAAATACAGTATCATTGGCATAAAGGTGTGTTTTCACTTGAATGTCCTTACCATGTCACTTTTAAAAATAGTGAAGCAAAAACACCCCAGAATGGAACAGTAGCAGACACGTTTAGTTAAATTCGATCTACAAGATATGTGTCAAACCATTTAAGAGCTGTGATATGAAAACCACTGACTCAAACACCTTTTGAAAGAGCCACAAATAAGGAAGCACAATTCTGTCTTCTGTCCAAAGCATCAATTAAATAACTTGTCACACAATGGTACTTGCCATTTTGATAAACCAGTGGAAGGATGGAAAGTCGTGAACCAGCCAGATAATAATTTAACCTTCTTGTGTATTATTTTACATGTATTATTAGAGTATTGAGCCTACCCTCACTGATGTCCTGGACGATTTTCATCTTGACAACTGATTCAGGCAAAGTATCAGTACTAGTCCTAGATCTCAGTGGTGCCTTAACATGATATCAACCATTTACAACTACTTATAGACAGACCATGAATGTTTTTGGACCTTTCAACAACCCTAAAGGGCTTCAAGTTCAATAATAATACAAATTGGTATTGACACAAGAGCATTTATCTCATTGGGCAGCTAAAGAAACAAGTGACCCAAAATGAGTTCCACAAGGCTCAGTCCTGGGGTCCTTCTGTTTAACATTCCTACTCTGTGTTGGATTATACAAACACACTGGACATCAGTCATATTTAACCAGACGACTCACACATGTATCCATCTGGTCCTGTTACCAAGCGACTACAACTGAGCATAACCCTTTGAGGTTAATAAAGACAAAACTTTTCATTTGTTCAAAATTAAAAAGGCTCAGACTCAACAAACTAATTTGAAGTCTGTCTAAAAACTAATGGTGTCATTTATTTAGATTAAAATTCCATCACCACATAAGCTAGTGACAAAGTTTGCTTAAAGTCTTATCTAGCATCAGAAAAATCATGTCCTGGAAAGAAAAAAATTATGATTTGGTTGTAATTAAATTTTCTTAGGTCTGCTTTTGCAAGGAAAATAAAAAGAAAGAAAACATGCTAAACCAATTTTGCCGATTCTTATTTCTCTGCAGTGACTTTTAGCTTGTCATGGAAAAGACACACATTTTAATATTTGTGGTATAGATTTTTGATGAATCCTGAAACAGGTACACACCATGCACTTACTGTATATCCGAACTTCATCTTATTTATTTCTGTTTACATGGTATGTTTTCATTTTAAATTTGCTCATTGGTCTATTGGTGTCTGTATTTTTACTTACCGTCTTTCATATTATACATTAAGAAAATCCCTCTTCTTTGCAAGATACAAACAATAACACACACAAAAATTAACATAAAAAACAAAACAACAATGTTACATGGAATACATAAAAACAGGGCGTGAGTGTTACAGTAGGGTAATTGTTGTACTAGTCTGAGCTCTGGGACACTAAAAACTTAGACAGTCACAGCATAAACTCTATACACTGTTAAACAAAGGGGTGTCTGTTTTTGTTCCCTTTCACTTCATTACTCAGAGGTCTCGGATGAATTAATTAATTCTTTACCTCACAAAAGTGTGACTCGATTCGCCAATTCGTGTGAGCATACCGAAGTCAGAATCTGGCAACCCTGTTGGGAGGCACAGGGGAGAGATAATGGTTACTGTCTGTGCACAGCATATGCTAGAACATAAGAGTCTCTGTCAGTGCTTCATGCAGTTTTTGTCTAGGCTGAAGGGCATACATGCAGACACCATGTTCGCCAAATCTGTTTTTGAGGGAAAACAGTTTGAGGTTAGTTTGAGTTTTTGAATTTATTCAGGAAGATCAAAAACAGACCACACGTTTTGTGTCATTAGAGAGCAGCCAAATGCATTAATGGTGAATTAATAATTCTTGGCAGATTATCTTAATGTCTATAAGTTAACAGAAAAAAAACAGCTTTGCACAGGCTCACGTGGTCCATCTGCTCTTGGTACCTGCACTCTTATCACCAGCCTGCTGCTTGTCTGTTGGCACTCTCGAGGAGGAGGACATTATCACAGAAAACTCTGCACATCCTGCGCTCACCTAGAGCTGATATAAAATAAATAAAGGCATTTCACACCAACTGTGCAAAGCAAATGTGTTTGTTTTTTCTGTCACATTTTAATGGTCTCTGTCCCTCAAGGGGGCGTCCTGCTGTGCGAACCTGTTTCCTGATTGAGGCGTAGCTTGTTGGGTTTTTCATATTTCCATTCAATAGTGCCCTCAAATTGTTCATGTCTAATTTTGGTGTGCCACTTTCTGTGTTTATTCAGGGCTAACAGCTCGTCTTGGATTGGATGACAAGCCGAAGAGACAGGCTGACACTGGGCTGTCAGGGTGATGCCAAGCCATCTGCTCCTCTGGAGCTTCCAAGCGGGTGGGAGGTGGGCAGGAGCGGCGAAAGAAAAGAACAAGAAACCCTAACACTAACCCTGGAAACTGTCTTTGCCTCACCTTTAAATCCCAATAAGTTAAAATCAATTGACAAAACATGAAAAATATATCGGAAAATATGAGAGGTGAGGTTCGTAATTTTCAGTGGGAGGCTGCTTGCACTTGCAAAAAACATAGATTTTGTTACTCATGGAACCCTGAAGAAGCTCCCAGATGGCAGCACCTCAGCAGTACTGAGTCATCTACTGTAGAGTGTTTAAAGGTCATTTTACAAGAACTAGAAGAACACGTTAAGAGAGAAAAGTGCAACATTAAGCAATAGTAGTAATACCAGTCCCAGTATGCAGTATGGGAGAGGTTATTTTTAACATGTACTTCCTTAAAGGCTCTAAGCACAACGTCTTTATATGAGTTACTAAAGCATGGACGAGGTGCTTAAACAGTTTTCAACTAAAGCACGTTTAGTTTATAGTGATCACCAAGAGCGTAGTATTGGGTAGGGACGCTAGGGACACATCCCTACCAATATTCAGCCGCTACTGGGTAGTCACTATCAATACAACCGCTGTCCGTAGTGTTTAGTCAATGATTATGGCACACAAAGTTTAAATGTTGGTCTCTGCTAGAAGTCCCGCCTCTAACCTAAATATTGCTCCCTGATCGGCTGCCAGTTTCTCGCTAACTTACATGTGATTGGCTGTCCCCGCTGTCACTCCTTCTGCTTGTAAAAGCTACATGCAACCTGCTAGTTGGACCGGAGGAGAGGCAGTGCATGTTATCTGCAACTGCGAGTGTAAGTTGTCAACATGTTGCAGCATTTGTTCTTCCTGGGTCACGTTAGCTAGACGGATTTTAATATCAGTGGTGTCATTTACATTTGTGTTTGTGTCTGTTTGCGTGTGTGTACGTGTGTGCGTGCGTGTGTGCTGTATAGGATTTGAAGTATGTCAAAGAAAACAAAACTGGATATAAGAGACTTCTTTAGGAGTCAAAGTGTAAGTTACTTCAAGGGTGTATAGGTAGAGGCTCAACAATACAGATATTGAATAAAAGAGTATATTTAATGCCAAAGAGATACACTTTTTTAAAGTTATTTTTAATTCTTATTTTCATGTATTTGTGTAGAAGTGAGCAACGGTTTAAAAACACAAATGAAGAAACTTTGTGGTGGAAATACAATAAAACCTCACATTCTAGATGATCATGTGATTTTATAATTATACAATATCATTAATTAATATTAAGCAATATTAATATTTAGCAAAAGCCGTTTTGCTCAGGCAATAACTGTACCATCAAGCTCTATGATCATTGCATCCCTAATGTATCTGTTCATATGTCATGCATCAACATATTTTTGTAAGGTGACAGACAGCAGAGAGGCTGGAGGAGATGGAGGAGGAGAGGCCAGAGAATGTAGAGGAAGAGAGGCAGGAGGAGGTAGAGAAGGAGAGGCTGGTGCAGATGAAGGAAGAGAGGCTGGAGGAGATGTAGGAGGAGAAGCTGAAAGAGAGGCTGGAAATTCACAGGTGAGGTTAAAATGTATGATGGATATGGTAGTCATGAGATTCAGCACTGTGACAAATGTTAGAGTGATGATGAATAGCAATGCTTCACCCATGTGGCTTTAAAACTTTTCGAAGTTACCTCCTTGTCTTTCATTAGTTGCTTTAACCTATAACATCTGCATGGCGTGAAATTATGATTGCTAATATAAAAAAACGTTAACTTTCAGGAGTGCTGCTTTGGAGCACTTTTGTGTCCCCACCAATCTCAAAATCAAACCTACTTGCTTGGTGACCACACCAACATATAATATTGCTCACCTAAATGATTGCTATAGAAAGTCAGACAGCAAACACAAGCAGTCAGATGATCACATTAACATGTCTTCAACACTGGTTTTGCAAGTGCACTGCTGCGTAGTCAAGCTTGCAATAATGAATATGCAACATCCAGTTAGATTTTCAAATTAGAACTTGCTGACAAACATTTAACATAATTATCATAATTATTATTATTATTATTATTATTATTATTATTATTATTATTGTTATCCTTATTATTAATATTATTCACACTGCTAAAGGGGCGCTATGTTACAATTAATATGTCTTAATCACTTTTTTAATTTGGCATAGTGAGTGGATAGTAACATGACTTAAAATAAAATGTACTTTCCTCATATTTCTTGGTTGCCTATACAAGCCTGTGGATGATTTGTTGGCGTTTCCTAATGCTGCTGGACCGTGAATTTCTTTGTCAAGGACTCATGTTGCATTTTCTAGAACAGTCCAAAGGATGTGACTATATGCATGTTCTCCAGTGTCTCGTCTCAGTGCCTCTCCTCCACTCCGCTAACGGAGAGAAACAGTGGCTAACGTTGGTAGCTAAAGTTCCACAGAGCCCCAGACTTAGATTGAGACAGCAAAACTAATTTGTTAGGTTCAGGATGAAAATGGTTTGGGTTCAATTAAGTATGAAGTTCAGTTACATAAATTATGAGAAAAAAAGCAAACTTAGCATTGACTTTTGGTCACACATGGGACTCAAAGTCTGGTCTCCTGGGTGAAAGTCCCGTATGTTGCCATTTACACTACCATATTAGAGGGGGACCTCCCGAAATGATGCAATTGGGCTAACTTCAGCTCCATAATTATATGAGGCCACTGCAAAATGCTGTATATGGTGAGTTGGGAGTGGAAACAGGCTGATCATACATTTTGTAAATAAGAATTAAAAAACATTTGAGATAAATTCATAACTCTTTAAAGCAGCATATTTCTAATTGACATACTGAATGCTTGTTCTTGTATGACAACTCTAAAAGTAGCGTGTGCAGGGGAAACATTGTTCCCGATTAATGGCTTTATATTAGAATTTCAGTATGTATATTAGTGTTTATATTAGAATGCAGAGACAGCTAGTGCGTAAAACTATTAGTTACAGAGAGAGTTTAAAGTTTAAACTTGACCTCAGCCACTGCATCCATTAACATATTTTATAAAGTGTGTTATGTCAGACTACCTGCTCCCTCATTTAAAGTATTTCAAGACAAACAAAAAATAATAAAAAATGTGGTAATGGTGGAGATTAAAAATTCTCTGCTGAAATGAGGAATAAGATTGGGTGCTCAGGTTAGTCAGACATGAGAAAAGATGTCAATTTCTTTTTGTTTTTTTTTACCGTGAACACTGTCAGTATGTCTGAAAGAAATCCATTCGAGTGGAGATAAAAACCACGCTTAATAATAATACTTGCACCCTCTGTTACCCCATGGTTGTTTGCAAGGAAACAACCATACGTCTTCACATCCCAAGTCACTCGACACAAACAAGACACAAACAGCGGCGCTGTTGTGGTTCTATTTTGGTTGCCTATTTCTTAATGTGTACAAAGACGCACATTTTCATTTCCTTAATGTCCTGAAAGCCACAGTCACTAGCATGCTAAGCTGGGTATCAATTACTTCCCTTGCACTCCTGCAAACTCTCTCTCCTTTCAGTTCCTCGCCTCTGAGAGGGAACAAACGGTGACTCGCAGGCATCTGAAGCCCTGGTTCAGATATGGAGTGGATGGCAGCAATAGCAGGTACAAAACAAATGCGGCAGAGTAGAACAATGGCAGACAGGGAGCGCACAGAGAATGTGACGACTGGCTCACGCAGAGGAACTTTTTTTCCATTGTTAAATATAATCATCCTCTGTTCTACGTGCACACTCAAGGGGAATTCCCCCGGGAGTTCATTTACATGAAACTCGGCAAATTTAGCAACTTCTCAGATTCACTGCTGTGTTTTTGAGGTTAATGCGTCCCACTAAGCGACCTGAGTGATTGCCATTCAAAAGTTTCCAGAGGTGAACTACTTAAATATTGAGGTTATAACATGCATTATGACCACTGTTGTTGTCTGAAAATGTCATTAAATCCGAGGACATGTCGCTGCATAAAAAATTGTTGCACATACGTTCATTAACCATACGCAGGAATTAATAATACATTAATCTATGAGAAAGTAATTACAGTGCGTTTTGCTTAGAGACACTTTTTCCCCCTAAGCACTCTCAAATATCATGACGTTCAAATATGTCCCACTTATAGTAGCTTCAATGAATATATCACAGAGAAATAATAAACAGTTTTGACGGGCATATTACGAATGCCCTCCCTGAAACATGCTGCTGCTTATTGTTCTTGACAACAGAAATTTGCATTTCCTCTCCCAGGCTTCTTTTCATAAACAGAACAGTTTCAAAAAAAAACTTTTTTTAAGTAATCATGTAAAGATGGGTATCTGACAATGCACCTACATGACTGTAGAAGTAAACAACAGAATGGCCTTGTAGCCATAGAACGAATATATATATTCAAGTATGGTTGGTTTGTGTGTGCCTCTTTATTGTATGTCCTAGTTTAGTTCATCAGCAGGTCATGTGATTGCGCATGTGTTGACTGCTGAGTTGATTGTGGTGACAGCACAGAGACAGTTTCATTCAAATAAATATTGTATTACGTCGTGTTTGAACTTTCCAATATTTAATGTGTCACATGAATACCTCTTTAAATACAGCTTTGGTGCTGTAAAAACTTGAATAACATGGTTTGTCTATGTTTTGTATTTTGCAAAGGATTATTGTATCTTCAATGAAACATTTGTATGTGGAAAAGTCAATATCATGTCAGGAAATATTCAAAATAATAATGGTATATTACTCCATCATGTATTATTATTATTATCATCATTATTATCATTATTATTCAAAAAAACATATTTTTCATACTTTTCTCTGGCTCTCATTGTGTTGACTTCAAGGTTTTCAGTCTTTGTGTGATTCCCATTGAATCTGAAAATGTGCAGGTCACAGCTTGTAATGGCTCGGTTCCCTGCATACCACATGTTAGCACTGTGTTACCTGGAAAAGTAAGTTTGCTCCACTGTTCACATGAATTATTTTACGATTTCAAACTTTTTATTAACCTTTTTCTGACACAGTCAAGCCAAACTTGTTGTTGGCAAATTGAATACAAACATCAATTGTTCCAAGAGGATAAACCACAATGACTTTGGGGATCCTCTGACTTTTCCTTTAGTGCATCCCTAAGGTTGACATGTGTGGTTTAAATGAGACATCTGATTACCTGCTGGATGGATTGACATTTAATTTGTGTCTAGAATTTTTTTTTTTTTTTTATCAATTTATTGTAGTAACTTTTATTTTCATTAGATGCCATTATCAGGTTAAATGTTTACTTTGTCCAATGCTTTGGTTTATGACCAAATACCCACAATGGTAATAATATCCCAGATTGACTGTTCCACCCTGGGTAAACAGCATCATTCTCTACAGAAACCTGTAGAGAAGAAACCTAAGTGTGCTATCAACATCTGCTTTAACAAAAAAAAAATATAATAATAAAAACAAACCTGGAAAGGAAAGGAAATGAACATACTTCTTACCTTGAACAAAAATAACAAGACACACACAAAGACAGGAAAAGGCCTTGAGACTCAACTTAGCAGGTGAATACATCGTGGAGGGTCATTTGATAATTTGCCAGATATAGCTTTTGTAACATCACTTTAGCTGAATGAGGGCTGAATTGGCCATTTCACTGTGCATCATGGAAAGCGGAATTAAATGAGAACAAAATCAAGGTGAACAGGAGGAGGTGTACTCTATTTAAGTGGAATGCTACTGTAGGTAAATGAATGGTGTTGAGAAACGCAATCCTTTTATCTTCCACTCCTATTAATGTAGCATCTGTCCCCAAGGAGATTAAACAATGGACTCGGTAATTGAGAAACTAAAATTAAATGAGGGCAAAAGTTTGCCCTTTGAGGTATAATGATTTTACTCACTTCCATTTCCCCAATTTAATGGAGCTAAATAATACATTGTACATTCAGCACTCTTTTTTTGAAAGTTGCTGTTTATATACAGGCAAAGAGGTATGCTAGTCTGTAAGAGGGAAAAAAAAAATGATCTTGTCATTTTCTTGTTCGGTGTTCAGTATTTTTTAACAAACTGTCAACAAACTTAGCTGCAGTAGCGCTATTTTTTTTTCTCAAGAAACATTGTTTGTGCGGGGTATCATAGAAAAACATGGATCCAGGCAGTTTGTGCATTGTGTACTCATCCCTCTTTCTCACAGTCTGTCTCGCACAACTCAAATGCATCCAGATCCAACTTTGCTTTTAAGTCTTGTGGCTTGACACAAAGGGGATCCTTCCTTCCCCACACATCATCTGAAAAGAGAAAAAATCAAAAAGACACAAAGAGCCGTCTCGCTATTCAATGGGGAGAAAACTCATTCTGTCACTCCTGCCATTCTGTGCGAGATTACAGTGGGGACCCACGGCCCATGTTGCCTTTGCATCCCTCTTGCATCCCATCGTTTGTGCGCCTGCATAATGAATGCGCTTCTGTAGGAGGTGTCAGCGCGGCCTGTGTTTGTGTGACTTGTTGTATCCATACGTGTTGCTGTTAACATGTCGTACCGAAAGGCAAGACACACGTGTGCTCCCCAGGATGCCCAGATGTGTTTGATGTGATGCACTCATTTTTTAGGGCTGTGAAGATATTCACAGCTGACCTATCTTTGTTAGCGGTGCGGAGAACAGGCATTGTAAGCAGCTGCTGGCTCCGCATTTGCATGTACCCTAATGATGTTCCTCATTTTGTGTATGGAATCCGTAATGAAGCAAAGAAAAACTATGCAACTGCGTCGGATGAGAGTATAATGCACATTAATAAGTAAACAATCGAATAACACAAAAATAAAGAAATAAAGCCTGGGTAATTGGTATTACCGGTAATTTGTTTTGGTTTTGCTAACTTGTTCTGCTGTACTTTCAAACAACACAGCATCTGCTGATAATGTCTGTTGTAAAGCTGCACTGCAGTTTTGTGGCCTTTTTTAAACCAAAGCAGAGCAGTGTCAATATAAATCTGCAGGCTCATCTAAAGGACTCCTTCGGGCATTTCACACTGGTCCGGGATGGTCAGTGACCTCAGTCCCCTTGTGTAGATGTCCCAGGTTGTTCAGCAAAATAATAAAAATGGAATAAAATAGTCATAAAATGAGATGGATATCTATGGCACACTGTGACATGCCTGGCTTTATAAAAATACCCTCTCAGCATTCACCTCCTTTGAATTCCCTTCTTTTGCAAATAAACATGCAAAATTCAGTGACTGCGCTGAAAGAAAATGTGGTGTACAGTCATGACAGCAAAAGAAAAGGTAATGTTTGTGCTTTCTGGTCTGCCGGATGAAGGTTTGGTGAAGCTGAGGACCGAAACTACCTGCTAAATGGCTACATTTATATAGCACTTTCCCAAAGCTTTTACAGAGCACTACGCATGTACCCATACACATATACCTTTCAGCGATAAAAGAAAAGGCTAGGCTACGATAACATCATTTTTTTCATTGGAGCTTCTGCCTGTGTCACAGCAACACGGAAAGAGGAACGCCATCTGCGTTACACATGGCTATTGTTAAACTGTTAAACCTTCAGTTTGTCTCCTATGTTTTGTCACACACTGTACACATACACTTTTCTGATTCAAGTTTCCTCATTATGTAGAGGCGTTATGGACTTGAGACATAGCGCACTGCCAGCAGCCCTGTGAGAGGTTTGTCTTCTGCACTAATAAGACACATGGCAACAACCTCCCAGGTGAGATGGAAACGTAGCAGATGTGGGGTAAGGTGTACAAAAAAGGAGGTGCGGGAGAAGTTGTGCCCACTTGAAGTGAAAAATTGTTCCAGAACTTTTTGCATTCTAATGTGAAAACAACCTGAACACCACAAATGATCCCCTGATCAGAGCTGTGTGCATCGCAGTGCAAATTGTTGTTCTGTAAGCATGAGTTGGGCTGCGTCTTTGATTGGACCTGGGCCACGCGTTTAGATGCTCACAAAGGGAAAAATAAAACCCTGCAACAATTGCGTGATTGTAAAAGTGCCTCTAATAACAACAAGATTGCCGCAGCCAATTTAGAAATGCATGACAAAAAAACTCGGGATTTGTGACTTTCCTGGTTCCGAACGCTGTGGAAGGAAAATAAAGGAGAGACTGCAGCCATCAGATGATGCATAGTAAACAGCTGAGCTGAGGAAAACCAAGTTTACAGTGATTGTTAAGACTACAAATAAGAGCGGGTTAGGGTTACCTCGAGAGTACCTCAATTATTACAGAGGTGATATGATGCGGTGTGTGTGGAGAAACATTTTCAAGTTGAACAAACTATGTCTAATAAATATGCATTCCTCATGCATGTGTTTACAACTGGGGAGTGCTCGAGTACAGATTAAAAATCATTACTTGGGACGAATGAGCATTATTTATTTACGCAGCTCTGACCGTGATACATTTTTAAAAACTTTTTTTCCCACGTTTCACGCTGCAAGTGAATGTAAGGCAGATAATCACACATTATCACAGCAGTAAAACCCTCTGTATCTAGAATTAAACACCATGGAATACACACTAGCGCAGCCTAAGCTATTTATAAGCCTGTTTACAAGTTTCACGTCCCCAGAACAACACTGTAATGTGCAGCAGAAAATGAATGAAAAGTAATTTCCCTGAGAAATCCTTCGCCAGAAACTGAGCAAAGGGATTCGCTTTCTAATCCTCTTTCAAAATGTCCATAAACGCTTTGGCGTAGCCGACATTGGTCATGTATGTCTAATCTATAAGAAACTCCAGCTGCATGTTTTACAGGGCCTGCCCTGCTCTCCTTCCACCCTCCGCACAGCAACACTTCCTCGCTGGTAATCCCGCCAAATCTCACAGCCTGACCACGCGGTCAGACCGCAACCTGGGCTGTGTTTCAGTTATCAACCCTGACAGCATTATATTGGAAGTCTGCCACTTTCTTTCTCGTGCCAGAAAAACAAAACTCAGATCTCTGTAGATCCGCCACACACAACCACAGGCACAGAGCACCACCAAACCTAAGTCCAACCGTTGGCTCGCAATTTCAGTTTTTGTTTTGTTTTATCCAGACATTGGCATGTCAGCGATGGCAGTGTCTTACTGTGATTGCTAACTTGACTCTCTTCCAGGATGGTCTAAGTTTAGTCAAGTGTTTTAGATCCAATGGCAGATACGGAATATAAAATTATATTTTTGTAAGTGTATAATCACCTCAAACTAAAAATGATGTTACTGTTACCTTTTGATTTGGTATGTTTATATAATCCATCCATATCTTTGGAGGGAGCTGGTCCATTTGAGTCCACCATGTTACACCACCATGTTTCTACAGTAGCCCAGAACAGACAAGAGAAACACTGGCTAGGAAAGGGGCTGTCAAGTTAGTTTTTTTTGTTTTTGTGTACTACCGCTAGATGCCACCAAATCCTACAAACTGGACCTTTACCTATAATTTCTGTAACAAATGAATCAAATATTATTTACCATAAGGTTTGACCATACTGCTCTCCTGTTTCCACTTATAAAGTCTAAGAGCTATTCAGAAATGCAACCGTGCCCTCACTACCACACACACACACACACACACGCACACCTCAGTCTACCTACATATCTGTTAATTTGGGTCACTGTGTCACCTCAGTGGAGACCAAGGTCCTCTCATTACCGCCCTGATATGAGCTAATGCATCACTGTCCATATGCACACCACGGGGGGGAAAAGAACAGGCCGAGTAAAAAGACGTATGATTGGTTTAATGCAATTATGGGGAAGTTTAACCCGGATGATATAGCAGAATTGTCATATTTTATGGCTTTCAATATGCCTGTGAATGGGACACAGAGGGGAAAGGGAAGGCTATTCTTTGATGCTGAGAGAGGGCCCATCAATGATTTTCATTTCACAGCCTGGTGAGCACATTTACTGTGGTCTTGATAAGGATGGGGAGAGAGAGCGGAAGGGGTCAACTTCACCCCAGGCTGCTGATAAGATGGTGACTATCATCTGGTCTGAGCCGTTGACCAGTATACTATATTGTAAAGGCTCTAACAATTGGCATTTTTCGAGGACTGAGTGTCAATGGATAGAAGGCGAGTTATCGGCCATACGGATACTACCAAATAGCCAGGGTTAATTATGATTGGATACAGTCCAAGAGAAATGGTGAAAAATGGAGGGTCTTTAGATTGTTGTTTATATGATGTGAATTTTTTTTTTTTTATATTACTGCTACTAGTTTAAGAGCTACTGTCAGAGGTTTGACCAATTATTGAGAAACAAAAACATATTATAAAATAGCTAATCATAAAGGCTGTCCAGAATTCTCTTACTGGCAGGTTATTATATAACACTGGGTTTTTACTCTATTAGAGCCAAGATTTTATGATATGCGCTGCCTCCTTCAAATGCCCATATTAATTTTAAAACAGACCACAGGCTTGCTACAGATATGACAAATCAAGCCATCAAAGGAACACAGTACAGAGCCTATTTCGGTTGGAGATAATGTATTAGATAAAAACCATAGCAAATGAAAAAGCACAGTGTCACATTTCTAGTGCGAAAGCCTAATTAGATCTACTGTTAGTGCGACAGTATAGAAGCCATCAATTGACAGTGTTGGGAATCGATTTGGATATGAATTGATTATTGATTGTTATATAAATTATTATTAATTAATTAAAATGTTCTTGTTAATTGTTGAAACATAGGTTACTATGATTCATTAATGAACAGGGGGCACCACCCTGAAGCCAGTGATCAATAATCTAATGATACTTGTAGTCTCAAAGCCTGCAATTTATCAAAATTGTTGATATTAGGAAAAATATTAATAATTAGATAAGGTGGAGGGCGTAAATCCAGGCACTGACCGTCTCAACCAGCTGTTAATAATATAATATGGGATTGTGCAAAATAATCAAAGACACTGCTCAGTTATAATCAACAGCGTTTATTAAAAACTTTCTCCAAACCACAAACCACCTACTTCACCTACTTGTTTGCCGACAACAAACTGGTGGGCGTCAGAGAGACTATAAGGAAACGACAAACGTGACATGGCAAAGTCACACGTGAACATGAATTCAGAGGTGATGATTCAGATTCAGCAGAATCATATACCTGGAATTAAAAAAATGGCGGCAGTGAGTGTATTAACTAAAGGGGATCACTACACGAGTGTGCGAAATTTGAACAAAGGTGACGGTTACCTCGTCTTTAGCATTGTGTGCAGTTTGATAGCACGCGCTGTGAATTTGGAGGGATAAAGCCTTCAGTTATGAAAAGGCAGTTGCGCTACCGAGAGGAGTCCGACTCTGATGTCAGTAAGAGGGAATATATAACAAGTGTTATATTATAGTGGGGTTATTAAGTTTTAAGTTAAATTTCTAACAGATCGCTCAAAAGATTACCCAGGATGTGTATGTAAGTGTGTGTATGTAAGTGTGTGTGTGTGCGTGTGTGTGTGTGTGTGTGTGCGTGTGCGTACGTGTGTGTGTGAGTTAGTAAAAAGGAAAGAAGGGACAACCCTGCTGGAAAAAACAGCATAAACCAGTACCAAAACACAACATATGCTGGCCAGCATATGTATTAAGTGTCAAGCGTGCCAAGAGAAACAGACAGATGTTATTAAAAGAGAATCTGTTTTTCAAAATAAAAGAACTTACAGATCGTCGAAATAATGGAAATAAAATAATTTATTTATTCTTTCTCTGCGGCCCGGTACCAAACGACCCATAGACCGGTACCGGTCCACGGCCGGGTGGTTGGGGACCACTGCAATACAGACTGCTTACTGAGCTACCTGCATCTAACTACATTTAAGAGCATTATAGCACTAACTCACACTTATGACTAATATTTACACTTACACTTACAAAATGGCTTTTTGCCATACAGGTGAGATATGGATGAAAGACAGATTAAAACAATTTTGATTCCATGGGAATCGCTCTATCGACCCCCTCTGCCATTTGTTTTCCAGGTGAAGGGCTTTGTGGTCAATCAAGGAGAGGGACAATATGCAACCGGGAAACAAAGTACGAACAGATGACATTTGATGACTATTGAACTTAACGTTGTCAAACAGATGTGGTTTGGTTAGGTTTACACCCCCCCTCAAAAAACATGATGAGGTTTAAGCTACGAAACAACTTGGTCAGATGTAGCAACATCACATACCATTACATTGGGTCAAAACAACTATGTTCAGGTAAGTGATGGAAGTACATCACTCACGTAACATAAGTTATGACATTTGCATAGGTTACCTTACTTGGGTGACATAAGTCAAGGAAGCACTCTTAACTCATGGACATAAACGGAACACCGACCCCGGTGTTTGGTCAGAAAGTCCGCACCCATCCAACCACCCCCGCCTCCCCTCCTTTTCTCACTCTTTATACTTCTACAACAGAAGCGCACTGCAAAAAGTGAAAGCTGCTGCATGTGACGCACACAAATTAGCAAGCTAAAAGGAAAGTGCACTGCTTACAACACTTTTGAGGCTAGATTGCTAATGAGTTAGCCAGCTGTAGCACACTTAAAATCTAACACTGTCAAGGTTGGTTATTCTTTAGTGCCACTGCTAATAAAATGCTGTCTGTCCTTAATTTGTAAAAATACAATGAAACTTTGTTTTCTTTGTCTTTCTCTATGCCCCTACTCAGCTGTTGTCAATCAAGCATGGAAAACTCACTCAAACAATGAACGCAAAGCCATTCCTGATATTTCCCCAAAGGCTGTTGTTTTTCTTTTTTAATAATGCCATAATTATGCTTATTTGTATAATAGTAATAATAATAATAGTAATAAAAAACATATTTTCCTTTGTATGCCAGCCACCTTTAGCCCAATTAGTACCGCCCTCTTGTTGCAATAAATAATTTGTGCCATCTGTGTGGCATGCATTATCATTATCGTTAACAAAACACCCACCTCCTCCACTCCAAGAATGAAATCTGGTCACGGATGATAGCTCACTCGCTCAGCTCATCCTTAACCCCAACAGCAGCAAACTGTAAGTGAATTTCCAGCCGCCAATATTCATGTTGAAAATTCAAGACATATGAAAAGATAAATAAAAGAAAATAAAAAAGAGTGAATGCGATTGGTGTCGGGGTAGTTAGGTTATATCTGGGGTCTAATGCTTTTGTCGTCCCACCAGGATGGCTTGCAGTTATCTGCTGTTTACCCTGCTTAATTAAACGCATTCCCCCAAGCCTTCCTCTCCTGAACAGCCACCTGTACAACACACCTAAGAACAGACGCAGATTATGCTAGTGGGTCCCGAGAGCCACTCATATCAACAGCCCGTAATGCTTCCTCAGCTGGGACGTGCTGATATTTGCTCTGAACACAGGCAAAATAACAGCAAACATCCACCGACTGTCACACGGACACAGGCACGGTAACGCGGGTGCCTCACAGACATAAAGTGTACTGACTCAAAGCCGAACCGAAACCACATTTGGGTGAACGTCCATGTACATGCACAAAAAAAACTAATAAATACAGAAATACAGACGATTGCACATACACAGTCAGGTGTTCGTATGATGCAAATGCTGTGCAATGAAGATCCTCACACACAACCTCACGATGAATTCCGCACCCTTACTCCAGATTACACATTCAGCAGACGGGCAGTATAGCTGTAAACAACCCTGAACATGAGCTTTTCTATTTCTACAAAATATATAAATAAATAAGATGCATGTGGGAAAACAGACTCAAACATGTGATAGATAATGCGGTACTTAGTGCTTGGAAGAGTTGCCTGTGTTTCTAATTTAGTCAGATTACCATCTGTTTATTTGATTTTCCTTACCCCATAAACTGGGGGGCAGCAGAAGCAGATTAAAGAGTGGCTAAGCAGCCTAAACCGCATGTCAAGAAGTCCATTAACGGGCAGCGAAGGGGGTTCGGGGGGAGAGTTACATGTGTGGATATGAATGAATCCATAACTGAGGGACGTGTTTACTGCCCTCCTAATGGATCTCTGTTTTAAACTCATTTTAACTCCACAGGATATCTCTGCCTTCCTGTCTGCATCTTGTGTTATGATTGCACTGTCACGGGAGATGTGTGTGTCGTAATTCCGTGAAATGGCACGCCGGGTGCAAACCATTATTGCTGCCATACAGTATAGATATTTAAAATAGACTGATTTAAAGCTGGATACATCTTTGAATTACATTATTCATGTGCAATTTTCCAACTGCTGCGGTTGTTTTAATAAAAACAGTGCCACTTGAATTAGTAGGGGAAATAAAGGTATTTATTTTTTTACATAATTCAACGTGCTTGCAGAGCCGAGATGCCGGTGTTGCACCGTACGATACAGGAATGTCTAGAGTAGTGCACTGGATATGTAAACGCCTGAGATTGTTCTAAATTCTACATCTCACATGACCAAATATGTTTTGACAACCATACAAATTTGTGCTTGCAGTCATGTAAATGCACACATTCAGACCCTTCATCTGCGTCTGTCTCTGAAGTCAGCTGTTCAGTCCCCATTCCACCGACAAGCTAATGCCCTCTACTGGTGCTGCAAATGTCACACTGGTGCTGACCCCTCACATCCAGATAGAAGGGCAGCCGGTTCATGCGTCTGCCGCACAGAGAGTTCTCAGAACACCAAAGTGTCGGCTCACCTGCCAGTCTTCCAAACGACACCCGCCGCAGTTGGCCACATGTCGGAATAATGACACACATTGGTTAATTATAATCAGTTAATTGACTGAAGCATGGAACTGCTTCCGCTTTAGCTGTGAATGGAGCAGAGGACAAATGAATCGTCGGATAAATCATGACAGAAATAGATACTGTATTTCTTTAAATTCACGGGCACATCCATTGGGTAAATTAATTCATGAAGTCATCGTTTAAAGACGATGTGTTGAAAGATGAGAATAATAAATCAATTATTGAATGTCGCATTCATTGTCAGGGCTTTAATTGCCTCTTTTCTGAAAAATAACATATTTTTTTAAAACTTCAGTTAATGAATGTGATTTGTTTTAAAGGTGACAACTAATTAACTGATGATAATTAACCACTGAATTTTATGGGCATTCGTTCAGGTGTTTTGCTGGAGCCTGAACTGTTTTGCCTGGACTGAATGTGAAAAGGCAATTTATTTTGAATTTTTATTCTCAGTTTGTTTCTAATCTTAAACTAACACCTATTTGTGTGGATGTACTGTTGATGTTTGCTTTTTCTTTCTGTTTCTTGGTCTGGCCTGTGCAATTTAGCATGGAAATTGGAAAATTGTTTAAAGTAGCAAAGCCAATCCGGTAGAATTCAATCTGTCTTTTAGAGAACACGCAAACACCATTTTCTCAGAGCCCACCGTGGCCTTGCATTTATCTTTGTTTACGATAACTGTGCTTACTGTGAGCAAGTAAAGAACATCTCCACTCCGTCAGTTCTTTGAAGGAGATTAAAATATCTGCTATAATCGCTCTGGGTATCAGTGGAAATGTTTTAAAGGAACAGGTGAGGAGGGAATGTGGGCTCTTCATTTCATTGCTCTACATATGTGTGTGTCAAAGTATGTGGAGTTTAATGGGTTTTTATTGATTGGGCAGCTATTCCACACATCATGGTCATGCTGCAGGTAAAACACATAAACACTGATGTTTTTGTGTTCTCCGTTGTGCTGCATTTTTGCACAAAGTCTTGAGCAAACAGTTCGATACCGCTTCATCTCGCCAGACCTTGGAAGTAAACCCTGCACGGGGGGTGGACAGCAGAGTTGCAGCCAACTGTAGGCCTGAGGTAGCAGGAGGGAGTGTTTGCCTTGTGGAGGAGCGCACACAGCAAGTCCCATCAAGTCATTTGTTCCTTTTGCCACCTAATCAATGCCCCCTGAGCCACAGACAAACCAATGGGTTCCTCGTAAAAGGTCATGGAAGCCATTACAGATCTCTGTGTTTACCAAATTAAAGAGCAAAGGCATTTCTTTTCAATGGATGCGCAAGACTCTAAATGCGTAGTGATCCCACATGCAGATGGGCATGGAATACACACACGTGCGCGCACACACACACACACCCACACACACACACACACACACACACACACGCACACATACACACACACACACAGCATACATGTAAACACACAACTCAGTATTTGTGTGCAATCTCCAAGGAACGATACCAGTGCCAGCGTCTATCTTGTTAAAGGTGAAATGGGCAGAGCAGGCAGTGTGCTGTCAGCTTATTTCTCTAAAACCATAAATTCAGTGCATAAAACTCACTGGAGTAAAACTCTCAAAGGGAAAAAAGTACATTTTCTTGCAGCGGGTGAGATTACGCTCTGGCAGACAGCAAGATTTAAAGTGTCAATAAATGCCCAAAACAAAGCCTCACTTTCCCGTCTTTTACTATCGAGATGGAAAGATTAATCTGTGTTTAACATTCACGCTAGCATGGCAAAACAAACAGTGAATAAATGTGACAGCGCAAACACATTTTGTTTAAAGTCATTTAGAGTAAATAAGTCATCCAGCTTCAGCAAGTTTCCTCTTGGGATTTTGAAGCTTAAAATGTCATTTTTTTGGGCAAAAATATTATTTTTTTTCAAAACGTATTTTCAAGGTGACAATAAAATGACGTAGGAACACCTCGTGTTTTCTTAAAACACTGTGGGACTTTTAATTTGGAGGTTTACAATAGATTTAAGTGTCATGAGCTCACCCTTCTCTGTGTCATGCTGCAATAGATTACTCGCAGTATGATGTCAGCTGCTGAAGTGATAGAGTGTTATCATTCGTCCATGACCCGTGATCAATCACCAGATTCAATTTGAGGCTGATGGCTGGGGAGGGGCCAATGAGCCAACAATGAGACAAAGTAAATTTAGGGCAGCCGTGCCTGTTGGGTGAATACGGATGTCCTCAAGAGGATAATGTAAGAATCAATGTTTAGATAACAGCTATAGATTGTTTCTGCTCCACTGAGGAAATGGTGAGCCAAGACATGTCTTTACCTCATTGAATGCCGATAATACACGGTTTGAATTGTGTCTCTCTTTCATGTGCTGCCTATTTTCTCACCTTGGAACACTGAGAATGTTTTTGTCACTTTTACTTGACAGGCCCAGTGTGTGAGTCCTGAATGCGTTTGCGTCGCGGCGTGTTCTGTCCCGGCAAAGGTTAAAGCAAACGGCGATCATCACAGAGAGATCTCGCAGAACGATTAGACTGCGAGGTAATGAAAGGCGTGGTCTGGGACAGTAAGATGGAGTGCTTATGGCGGACCCACGGGGCGTCATCTACCACATGACATCCGTCTCTCCCATCCTCCCTCTCCTTAACTCTCTCCCCCTCTCTCTGTCTCGTTTTGTCTGTCTGCCTTTTTCGTCCTCTCCAGCAGAGCACAGTGTAATCTCCCACTCCCTTGTGGGTGCGGGGAGTAAATCAGCACAGCTGGATCACGGGCATCAATCTCAGCCAGCCCTCAGGATGGGCCACTTGTGAGCCCACAGGGAGGCATTTCCTCTTCATTCCAAATGAGAGACAAATGTTGCAGGGAGAAAGCGGCGCAGCGCGGCGTGGGGGGGGGGCAGGCAGGCGGGCGATGACGGTGGGATGGCGGTGAGGGAGGTAAGATTGGCAGGGAGTAAAGTGATAGAGTGTGGAAAGGAGACACTGCACAGAAACATGAAGTCAGCATTAAAACCCTAACTATTTGTCTTTAAGAACTAATGAAAAAGTGCCAACGGGGTGAGAGGATTTCCAATGTGCCGGATTTTCCTTAAAAATAGCATTTAAATTGCACTGTCAATGAGTGATTCACCTTTACGCCAGTGGAGATTTTTAATACATGATAAAGTGGGCAGTTCGTAGCACAGTTTGAGAAGGAATGCGCGCGGGGGGGGGGGGGGGGGGGGTTAGGGTATGTAATATGGATCAGGAGGACCAAAAAGCAACATCTTCCAATAAAGTGTATTCCGATACGGCAGCACAGATGCAGCCTTAAAACATCTAGGGGAATTATTTCACTACAGGAAAAAAAAAACAACAAAAACAGGAATTTGAGAAGTAATACATTTATTTTGGCTAAACACGATGGTTGGATGGATGGCTGGATAGATAAATTCCAACAGCTAGGCTAGCTGTTTACCAGCTATGCGGGTGATGTTGCTAACCAGTATTGAGTACCAAACCCTGTGTCCATGTTGAAGCCCAAACAGGGCACCACAAAAGGCGACCGTGAGTCTCCTAGCAACTCCGGCCCTAAAATGTTACTTAAACGGCACTTTGACAAAGCCAGAAGCTTGAAGCCTAGAAATATTGGGAAAATGGGAAAGAAAAAAAAATATGCACAATAACCGCAGTGTTATTGAATTTCTATGACAAGAATGAGGAGAATTCCAATTTCATCTTGACCTCGAGGTGGGGATCTGTTCAACTGTGGCGCGCGGGGCTTCAACAATGTGCCCGTGACGAGGTGTCTCTCCGGAATATACGCATCTGTCATAGCAATGACATGATACAAAACTTTTCATTAGCCACTGCCAATTTGGGAAGTGCAATAAAGGTACGCGAGTAAATGATTAAAGGTAATGGGTGTTAATGTGTTTCTTTTAGATGATGATAGTGCCGGCGCTCTTAATAGCCCTGATTATAATTAATTTTCACCGGTGAGGGAAGTGACAGGGCTGATGCGGCGGCTGTAATCCCAGACTGCCGCAGCCTCATCTCCACTCGAAGTGATCTGCAGAGTCAGAGCAGGATGACGTTTGGGCAAATGGGAATCGACTCTGAAGCCATTTTGACTAGTGTTGAGGAGGCTGTCATTTCCTGTATGTGAACGAGACGAAAGAAAAAGTCCATACAGCTGTCACCAGGATGTATACTTTTACATTTGCATGATTCTCATTACGAGAGCCTCTGGGTTACTCCAAGGCCTGCATGTTGTTATATGAGACCTGTAGGCTGACAAGTATCTTTTTTAATGTAACTTTTTTTTTCTTGTGTGAATCCATATTCATAATACGGTCGCCAAACTATCGGGTCATGCTGTAAAAATTATTGCCATTATTAGGTTATGGGAGCTGTGGTTTTATTTCCCAGCTGACCAAACGAAATGAGTCCACGCTCCAAGCTCCATATTTAGCTCACGCAATAGGTACCAGAATAATATAAATCACATAGTTATATTTCAATATATGCAATATGAAGTGACAAAAACAACAACAAAGCCCGTCGCTCAAACAGTCTTGTATATCTTCACCTGATTAGAAACTAATGCAGGTTTTTCAAGGAAAAAGGGAAAAGGAAATAAATTAGAAAAACAGCCACCGAAAAAAAAAAAAAAAAAAATCCTGCTTTGATCGAAGGTTTTTTAGAGGACAAGAATAGAAGAAGAAGCAGTTCCACACCGCGGCATTAATTCTCTGCATGCCTGCTTTGAGAGTTCCTCCGCTTGCATTCAGCTGCACGGCCAAGACAAATGACGAGAGGAGCCCCGTTCGGGACAGACAGGTCTGAGGATATTACAGTGGTAAATACGCATCTGTTGTCCTAAAAGTCCTGAATTGGCAGTCAACGGCTGCTCCATTTTGCTGATTAAGAGGCTCGATATTTTATGGATTGTCATCACAAAGTGTAAATCTGCCCGGCGCTGTCATGCCTGCGTCGTATGTGTACACTGGAGAGATTTAGTGGTCCACTTTGTACCACATTTTTCATGTAAAATGCGGCCGCTACAATGCCTCCGATCGGATGTAAAGGCATTGACCACAGCGGCTTTAACCTCTACTTCACAGAGAGCCTTTTCAGCCCAAGCTCGTTATCCGCTGTTTCAGTTTTACTGTAGATGGAATTGATCATGGTAAAGAATTTTCTTTCTCTTTATTCCCATCTCACTTTTTCTTCCATTTGTGGGTTTACTTACTAGGTACTTCCTCTTCGTGTTGATGTTTACAGAAGAAGGCTGAAATAATGTGGTAATGATTTAGGAAAAAAAAAAAAAAAAGGCTGACCATGGCTGGTATCAATCTGAAGTCAATTTTTAGCACCGAGTGATCACAGCATTCCCTCATCCCTTTTATGCACAGCCATTTTGAAGCTGCCTCTGTGTGTTTACTCTTTAAACCTTCAAGTGTTGTCGGTAACTGCGTCGCCACATAAACCCTCCGCTAACAAAGAGCATGAGCATATTTAAACTAACTAGCTAATTAAACAAGGAATACGTTCGGTAGACCGAAAAAAAACAAAAAAAAACAACCATTGATATTCATACAAAGTGTTATTTTTACATTAAAATATGCCGAGTTGCTTTTTTTTTTTTTTACAAATCCTCTAATAAGAGAGCCAGCGCTGGTCTTCACAATCCCTGGATAGAGAGTGCAGCTTTCCTCTTGATATCTATAGATTTCTTTATTCCACATCAAAGGCGCCGTTAGCCGTGGGGTTATGCTTGTAAATCAGCCAAATGACACTTGTGCAGGGATGTCTGACACTCGTCAGAGGCTTGTGCTCGGCAAAGTCTATATTCCTTTGTGAGGGAGTTTATTCCCTGTGTTTTTGAAGCCGTCTCAAATGGGGTTGAAGTGCTCGAGCAGCGCAGCCACGGGATGTGTTGACAAATCACACAATGAGCATATACCTGTATGTTGGAGATTACGCTCCTCAAACCTGAGCAAACGCTAGAAGGGTGACAGTACGCAAACAAGAGGTAAACCCATTATTCTAGCAGGCTACAATATGTTGTTATATGAATGGAGAGTCTCTATGCATATGGGGGGGACGTGACCTGGAATAAATCAATCTGAAATGCTGTGGTGCCTGTTATAATATTTCACTCTTTGTCATCTGCAGGGCGTGAAAGGTACAAAGGACAATACAGCTGCCATCAGCAATATATTTTAACGATACCTGTCACTTCTGCGACCGTGATTTATGCATAATTGGAAGCGCCTCACACAAGGACAATGATACCTCAAGAGCTAAGCTAGTGTGTTGGCTAATGCCCTATACAATCAGACATTAGTCATACTTTGTAAAAAGTTGTGATGGATGCGCTTTTGGTAAATTCTGCCACTGTACCGATATTAATCCATCAGCTTCCCTGAAGCCTTGCCTCCATAGAAATTCTGGTCGGGAGGTTGTGTGGTATCGGTGCAAGGCTTTGAGGGCCCTCAGAGGGATCACAACAGGCAAACTGCTGGTTCTAAGCAGAATTAATCAGCTGGTACAATCTGTGAATGAAGAGTAATTTTGGTTAGGAGGGGCCCCGAGCAGAAAGAAGCACATTAAGAAACATCACATTTCTCTTTTGTCAGTACATTTTAGTGCCTTGGCTATAGCTCAATAAAACATATCCTCTGTAAAAACAGTTTCCAAAAGGGATCAAACTCTGCCTCCATGAGTGATATTTACCAGTCACCCAATTATTTTTAGCATGCTGTCAGTGTGCGCTACACACACCCACGTACACGGAGACAGGGTTGTGCAGGGTGTTTGATTGCGGCCTTTATACAGGAACCTTTGCGTCAGATGCAACAGCTGTCAAAGGAGCAGCTCCCTTCATTAGCAGTCCTACCAGAGTGTTCCAGCAGCTCTGCGCCAAAAGCCAAGAGTTGTGCTGGAAAACGCTCTAATCTTACAGCAAGGAATGATGGGGAGGGAGAAAGAAATAGAAGATTTGGAAAGGATTTAGGCAGGGAAAAGATTAGAAACCCATATCGGCCTTATCGTGCAGCCTCCACACTGGGGAGTTGAATGAAGCAGCTGTCAAATTTGAAACATACAATAGCAGTAATCCTACAGTAAACAGATTGCTGGGTCTTAAATACAGAAAAAATCCAGAAAAAGAGAGAGAGATAGAGAGCGGGACACAGAGAGAGCGAGTAAAGAATCTATCAGCATCTCAACAGGCTGCCGGCGGAGAGAGCACTCTGCCGGGGTCTTTCAGTACACGGGCCTGACTGTCAGCACTGGCAGAGGAGCGTCGGCCACATGGGGAGTGGGTGAAAGTGAGAGCGTGTGAAGATGCTGACAGAGTCTGCCGCAGAACAGGGCATTTGGAGAGTGTTGGTGTGTCATCTTGAAAGGCAGAAGGGTCCATGGTCAAGTGAAGGAGAGAGGTTTACACGGCTCGACAGTGGAGATTAAGACGGCGCTCACCTCCCACTGTGACCCCGGTAGCGCTTGCATCTGTCTTTTTCTCCTTAAACCAAGCAAAATAGGTATTATCTGTGTGACAGGAGTGCAGGGTCCTCAGCTCGGGCCGAGCCAGCGAGCGGACGAGATGCTGCCTAGTCCGACCAGGGCTGCTGTTTGAAGTGGCCATCAGCAACGGCCAATGACGAGGTGTTTTTTTTTTTATCCGTGCGCACGAAAAAAGAGAGTTTTTTCCCTCCATAGACGTATCAGTTATGACACAAAATGAAAATACACTGCTTATTCCCTTGGCAGGAGACAGTAGCTGAGAAAAAAAATAAAAAATGTGTTAAGTATAAGCTGAGTAGATATTTTTAAGACTTGATACATTTTTCATCTTTCTTATCTTTAATTTTTCACACTTTCTGTGACTCATCACCCATATCATCAGATAATATCATCAATGGTTTTGAGACACATATATTAAAAGCATGAATATTAATTAAAAGGAAAAAAAAAAAAAAGCATTCACTATGTCCAGCAATTATTTTTAACCAGTCTGTGTCTGCATCTTGGACCTCTGTCTGAAGAAGCATGCAGTTGAGATGTTGACTTGACATTGCAGCCCTGTGGCCACAAAAACAGAGAAAGGGCACTGTGTCAACAGAAGAAAAGCAGCTTTTAAATTAATTTTTCGCATTTGTTAAGCTAAGATCTGCTCAGACAATGTACAGAGACATCGCTGCGAATGTAGCAGCTATTTTGGCACAAGTCCCACAAACCCTGCCTCCTAGAAATTACGTTTTGTTTGAATAAATTGTTTTCAGTATCATGTCCTGGTAACAAAATGTAATCGCTGCCTGGATTATGTTAGACAATTTGCTTTGACTGAATAAAACATTCAGTTCAGTTCTACTGCATATGTGAAAAAAAGTAGTATAAAGCCTTTTGTGGCTCCAGAGGAAGATGCATGTAATATGTGGCTTCTCTGCATTATGGGTATTGTAGGCCTCAGGTTTTGAGAAGCTCTCCACTGGTCTGTACTCCTACAACACTGTCATACTGAGTATGAACAGCTTAGAAACAAAACATCCAAATCGATACAGCAGAACCAGAGATTCCACCTTTTTTGGAATTCCACGCTGTTCTTCTTCCTTTTCAAAACCTGCTGCCTACATTACCCACAATGCAACTGAGTGATATCACTAGAGGCAATTTAACAGATTACATGAAGCTTCTTCAGGAGCCACAAAAGTCTGTATACTACTTTTCACATATGCAGTAGTACTGCTTTGTTCAGTATCAACATTTTTGCGCCTTGCCAGGTACGTTGATTTATAATATTTGCTCATTAAGTTGATGGACAATGTAATTCGGTCGACACTGCATTTCCCCTCAAAGCATACAGTATTTTCCAGGAAACAGGGCGGGTGTCACAGTCCGATTTTCAGTTTGTGCAACGTGTTTTTTTTAGCCAAGGGACACTCAGATTTGGTGTGAAACTACAAAGACAAACTACATCAGCCATTCGTTGAATTATCACAGTGTGGACACAGTGATTTGTGAAACTGATGTGACATTAACACATACATCGACAGCGCTCTTGCAATCGCAATTATCTGTTAACAGCATTCAGAAAAGGAATTTGGACGCAGGTCTCTTTTGTTACATACTTGAAATACAGTATATGCGTGCTGTGTACCCTGCTTAAGCTATGTCCTCTGAATAAATCTGCTTTCATTATGCACAGTTGAAAAAAGAAACACATTTTTTTCAACCCCAACAACCAGGCACCCAATCAGACCTATTTTGCTAAATGCTATAGGCACTGAACTACTGCACAGGCGGAATATTAAGTTGTAATCAGAGTTGGTGACCCTTTGAAGAAACAAACTCTACCTCGTGCTTATGCAGGAATTAAAGCATTTTGCCCGCTGAACGCAATCTAAGTTTAGTCTGCATGTATACAGAAACATGCCTCCAAACCACTGATTTGAAAGACATATTTGTGGGACTAATGGGGCTGTGGCCCAGCTGTGTCAAAACAGCCCCCAGAAAAGTTGCTGTGCGGTTGTTCGTGATTACTGAACAGGTCATTTATATATGCATATTCAGCAGTGCGTTTGATACCCCTCTCGACTTCTTTGGCCGCTCGCTTTTAAAGCAGCCTTACACTGCTTGGTATGCAACCCACACAGGCTCTCCTTCAGGGCATCATCAGTGGAGGCTGAAGTCTGATGAGGAAAAAGAGAGGGTGAAGAGAGAGAGAGAGAGAGAGAGAGAGAGAGAGAGAGAGAGAGAGAGAAAATGAAAGGGAGAATTCTTTACACAGCGGACTGAAAAAAAAAAAAAAACGGCACAGCATTTCCAAAAGGCGTCCATGTTTTGACCGCAGTGTTTTGATTTGATGAACCATAGCTCAAAGGCTACAGCTCCTTGGCCTCCCATCATACCCATTCTGCCATCGATTGCAAAGTAACTTCTGCCACCAAAACTTCTGACAGCGCTGCCTAGTGTACGTACAGCGTGTTTTCTGTGTTTTTATAAAACCTCGCCACAGTGAGCTTGCGGCATGCTGAAAACAAGTACCTTGGTTGCCTTTATCCCTTCCTAACTTCTCCTCATAACTCCTTGGGGAAATGAAGCAAGTTGATTTGCCGTTCCTGAGCCAGGGCCTTAATTACGTACTAAGTCATGCCTGGCACAGAATTCTCATCTCCTTCTGCTGTATTTGGCCGACACCGTGTGCTCTGCGTGCAGATTGAGGATTGGATGCAGTGTGGGTGCCGTTTGGACTTGGCCCTTGATGGTTTGTCTCTCTCATCAGCCCTGATGAGAGAAATCTGAGGTCATTGTGATGCCCGTTTGCACTCCCCGCACGGCGCATACATCCGCGTACCCTAGAAACAACACGGCGCAGCCTCGAAGCCTATGCATGTATAATGACATACTGAACTAATAAAGGGAGTCAATCTGTTTTGTAAATCCCACTTGTGCAATTCCAGAATTGAAGGAGAATTAGAGTGGAGGAATGAAGGAAGGAAAAAAAACAAAACAAGAGGGGGGAAGAAAGAAATGAGATTGCCTCCCATTGCCGGAAGCTTTCCAAAAAATCCTTTCTTTCCCTCTCTTCTCTTTTCTCTCTTTCTGAGCTTATTGGTATCTTATTAGATATGTCTCTGCCATACAAAGTTATTGTGCTGGGAGTCTTTTCAAGGGCCAAATCCCAGCAAAGCCTGTAATAATCTGTCAGATGAGGGAGATGCCCCCACAGACAAGGGCCTCCTAATCCACATAGATCAATAGCAGTTGGCTGGCCGGTTCCCCAGTCCCCTGTACCACTGTCCACCCGGTGACAGCAGCTTCCTTTGTGGCTTGTGTCTCCCCTTCTGCCACCAATCACATCCCCAAAGTCCCAGCGGGCCGCCGTGAGGTTAATGAGTGGGATAATGGAGCCATATTAGAGTCAATACCTGACCTTTTAGATATGGGTCAGTGAGAGCGACGGGGGCGGCACTGCCCACCACAGCCAATCGGCATCAGTAGAACTAATAGGCCCTTTATGGAATACAGACTTTCCAATTACTCTGCACGCTTCAACACACATCTGCGTACAGCTGGCCCACTCGTCAAAACACAGAAGATGTTTTATGAAATCCGGCAATTTGATTTGTTTCTGCGGCACCTACATGAGAGCCTCTGGACTGATTAGCACCATGGTGAGCACTGACAGAAGCAGCCAGTAGGCTGTCTCCCATTACCAACCTTCGTCCTAAAACAGAGGGAAGAACACTTTCAACCTTTTTCTCTGTCTTTCTTTCTTTCTGTCTTTCTTTCTTTCTCCTCATCCTCTCAAAAAACCACAGCTCTCTGCTGCCCTTCTGCCTTCATTTCCTTCAGCTCGAGGGCAGTGGAGACAGTGTATGCCATAAGGGATGGACTTGGAGAGCACTGAATGGCGGCGATTTGATTCATTAGATTGGTCGAGATCACTACTATATTATAAACTCTGACAACTGGCTGTCATCTCTGAGACAAGGGACCATTGGTATTTTGGTCCCTAATACGGCTTTCTCCAGGGATGTCCGAGCCAATCATGGCTCTAATGAGGGAGACAGAAGTGAGGAGCAGTACAGGATATTGTTCCTTCAGGCTGGTTAGACTGCTTTATAAATCAGTAGCCTGGTGAGAGAAGACACATGTCAAGCGCTCACAATGCTACGGGTTAAAAATTCTTTGTGACATGTCTCGTATTTTACTCTGTGGAGAGTGATAGCAAGACGCAGACAAGGCTGTGGTTAGTAGCATCCTTTAGTTTGTATATTTTTATCTTTTTGACCAGGGCCATTTCTTTTGTATGTGAAAATTGACTTGGCCTCAAACCTGTTTGTTCTTCTGAATTGTGAGTTTTGCACATTTTCAAGATGAATGCATTGAACACATAAAAGATAATAATGCCCTAGTGCCCACTGTCTGGGAATACTGGCCATTAAAAATGTATGTTACCAACTGCATTTGGAAGGCTGTGCTATTCTGTACAAGCTATTTTCCAATCCATATTAATGGGTAAAGGTGCTACTTGACAGAAGAACCCCCCAGCATCCCAATACTACCTTTCAAAGGTTTAAAGTGCTATGGTAATCATTAGTACAAAACACCTTTTAGCTATACTCTTAGATTTTGTAGCTTACAATCTCCAAATTCATGTAGCTCATTGGTTTTGTTTTGAAACTCAACAGCAGTTCACATGATGAAACTTAAAAGAGCAATTAATTGATGCACTGAATGGAAAAACACACTGAGAAGGCAATAGAAGATTTTACTACAAACACATATTTACACTGTTCCTCGCACACATACAATAAAGTTGAACTTTTAAAACTTTAAACCGGTTCCATTTAAAATTCTGTTCTACATACAGCATTTGTATTGCACTAGCCTGTTTACCACCATCTGCCTCTGACTGGTGTGTGAGGTTAGCAGAGAGGACATGGGCACTCTTAGTAATGAGGAGCATCAGGGCAGTGAACATGGTAAAAGTAGAACAATCAGTACAGCATACTGGTGCATAATTCTCTAGTTTCTGAAACACAAAGAAACAAATGCACGCGCAACTGTGAGCTGTGAGTGATGGCCAGCAGGGACTGTAAAAATGAGACCGTCATACTCGCTGAAACTGCAACTGCCAAATACCAGCTGTTGAACTAACCACTGATGCTATCACACTGGAGCCACGCACAGTAACTCAGAGCAAGCTGGCTAGGCTAGCCATTTAGCGTAGCATCTAGCTTAATTAAGCAATTAGCGAGGCGAATTTCTGAGCCTTTTACCGAATTACAGTGAGTGTAATTACATAAAATGCAAAAATGTAAAACGTCAACTGGAAGATGTTACTGTAACTGATGCTACGTCAGTCACTTCTGCACTGGTAATCATGGGGGAAGGGTGAGTGGAAACAATCAAATCTGTCATTTCAAAATAATATTACAACATATTGACACCCCTAAAGGCAGTGTCAGGAGAAACACCGCACAGCGTCTGCTCCCTGTCTGCTCTCTTAGGAAGTCGTTAACAATGCAATTTTGAATGAAGTAGAACTGCTCCTTGCCCTAAGTGCATCCACACTGATTAATCCAATGCTCAGGACAAATAATGTTGTCCTCCTGCCTGTTCAGGCACATGTCTCGGCCAGGACCTCCATGGATGTGAGAATCTGTCTATGTATGTTTCCTATGAAGCAATATCATTTGCAACACACGGGGGGCGGGAACACTGGAAGACTTTAATACCCGCCCTTCTATTACTTGTTCTGGCAAGCCCGTGTTAGATTCCTGACTCGGTGTAGATGTACATTTGTAAGAAATGTTGAGAAGTACATATTTCACTTTTGGCTCCAGGCGATGGATTTCATATGCAAGCCTCGCTGCTGATTATTTTGGTATAATCACTCCATTACATGAACATGTCTCCGAGGCATAGCCCGTGTAGCGTGTGTGTTTCCTCAAAATAAATATATTTTTCTCAAAGCAATAGTTGTTTCATCTGGGGCAAAATAGGAATTTTCTCCCAGCACTGAAATAAGAGTTATCTAAATGATAGTGCTAACAGAGGAGATGCTCAAAACAATTTAAAACCCACAGTGTTGTAGTTTTTTGTTCTATTGCAGCGCGGCGATGTCGTCTCACTGATCATTTTTCAACCCCTGTCAGCAGCTGATCAATTACAGTAAATAACTAACTAACCAAATGGTTTCACAAGAATATAACTAATTGTACAACAACAACAACAACACTCTGTTAATATAATCTTCGCCAAGGGTGTGCTATACGTGAGCTTCAACCTAAATGATATCTATTTACTTATTCACTTTGCCAGAGAGAGATGCACAAAGGAACTGCGATTCAATAATATATATTTTTAAGAGGGATGTTCTTTGTGTTATGCTCCCTGGGAAGATACAACTAATGTATGTAGAAAGAAAAAACAGAATCCAAGGACAACATGTGCAAGCGATTGTCTTCAAGGAATGAGATCACACACATGATCTTTCACTAACCCAGAAGTGTACTGCGGTAAAGAGAAACAGTGCATTTGTTCGGTTTCGTGAAGCATTTTGTTGTTTTTGGTGCTGTTCCAAAACTCTTGATTTGTCAGTGGCATAATTTAATCTGTCCCACACTTCCTCATTTCGCATTTTAATCATTTTTTTCTCCTTCTTTTTAACATGAGAGCCTTGTTTTGGAGCAAGATGTGAATGTTTGTTCTAGCAGTGATTACTACAATACTGAGTAAGGTACCTGATTATACATTTTACAACCTAAGAAAAATAGAGATTGAAAGTCAATATTTGCTAAGCAGATATTTTATTGGACAGATATAGCCTCAAAGGCTCAGTGACTGGACCTTACTTATGCGCTACAGCTGCATCGGCAGTCTGTGCACCTCCAAGGTTCCGAGAGGTGAGCACACAGCAAAAGCGGTCTTCTCTGACATCCATCTACCGGTCCCAAACTGAAAGTCTCCCTAAGGCTTCACAAATCACAATCACACGCAATCAACACCACAGGTTTCCCCCTGCAAAAAAATGTGCGAGGCCACGGGAAGCAGTGCTAAGCCTTAAGTTTGTGTGTAAACCAATACCTTGGTGAAGAAGAGGATGCATGTTTGCCCGCCCCCACTGCGAAGAAAAAAGCTGAATATACGGGCCACAGACTGAAAGGTCATGCAGCATGGTTGCAACAAATAAAAAATGACTCAGTTCAAACCGAGTGCTGCTGTCAATCCCTGTGGGGGCAAACACAAACAAAACATTTCTCTATTCATGAATTAAAACTTATTCCTTTCACTCTCCCTTCCTGCCCAACGTCGAAAGGCTCGATGATAAATTGGCCAAGTGTGAGCTTGGGACGGGAACTGCATTGTTCATGGACGATCAACCCTCGCGGAAAAGTCCGGGGCGATGATGTGTTAGCACATCCTCCTGAGATGAGTCACCCTGATGCCTTCTGACAGGCCTCATTCCACTAGTGAGAGAGGCTAACCAGGAGTGCAGCTTCGCCCCAAACACATGCTGCAGGGCATACTCCATCTGGCCCAAATGAGACCAAGGGAACGGAGGTTAAAAATAACCAACAGGGAAGGTATGGCAAAAAGACAAGGCAGGGATGAGATGAAAGCATGCACGCACAGTAGTAGGCTGCCATTGAGGCAGAACTGTACAGCAGCCTCGGATGGGCAAACAAGCTTTATTGATTTGTTTTGTTTTTCTGACAGAATAAGGTTCAAATGAAAACATAATCCTGACAGCTAAGCCTTTTTTGAAAAAAAAAAAACATACAAGAAGTGTGTGGCAAACGCTAATCCACTTGTTAATCCATTGAACTATTAGTGGTGTGCATTTGACTTTTCACAGCTCATTTTTCTTCTTCGCAGTCAGCTCAGACAATATCATTACGATGGATGGACAAATGACTGGCATTTTCATAAAGCAACCCGGATTAATATCTAATCTGTCATTTTGAGAGGGATCAAAGACGGCGTCACCATTATGGATGTCTTTACTGGTGGTTAAAATATTGCCTTTCAGAGTGTTTTTGTCAGCTGGAATTGTTGCCGAAATGAAAAGCAGACATCTTGTTTTGAAAGGGGTGATGATATGAAAACTAAAGTGAATCAGGGGCATCAGATAGAGCTGAAACCCCTGCACATATGCTGTTGGTATATTATTCATGACAGGAAAGTAGATGTTTGTTGCTGAGATCAGTGAAGACATCGGCTGAGTCTGGAATCTGACAAAGTGGAAAATTATCTAAATCGTGAAATAGATTGTGTTTTGCGAGCTGCTTTTTTTCACCCCCACTGCTTTATGTTACACCTCTCTTTTCGAACGTGTTAATCCTGATTACATTTTGCGGTTCCGTGTCGAAGTTGCTTTTCCGGAGAACCCAAATGCTGCTCCGCCCCGGCCTTTTTTTTTTTTCTTCCCCTCCCTCCCTCCCTCCCATGAGTTCTTATCATCCCCACAGACTGTAGGCAGAATATCAGACAGAGTCCTCGTTTGAAGACCTGCTCTCTGCCGTCACAGTTCATTGTGGAACGATATCTGTCCATTTCCTGTAAAAAAAAAAAAAAAAAGTCTCACGGTTCAGTTGGGATGCGTGGCCCTGTGCCTCGAGCCTGGCATTACCCCCAACACGGCTCTCTCTTTTGGCCCCCCTGCCTCTCTTTCGCATTCTGGTATCTTTGTGGATGGTTAGCGAGACTTGGATGGGGGTGGCAGGAGGGGTGGGGGTAAGAGGGTTTGGCTGGGGATGAACTGACAGGTTATTACTGGCTTTGTGGGGGATTAGTCCATAAAAGCCCCCTCAGCCCCATGGCCAGCACGGCCAGAGCCCCAGCAAATAAGATAAAATAATCTCTGTAAAAATGGACTGAGAGACGGAGTGAGAGGGACTGACGGATAGAGAGAGAGAAAGAGAGAGAGAGAGAGAGAGAGATACCCAAATACCCCAGTGTTCTTGAATGAGAGAAAAAAAATAGAAAATTCTTCCTCAATCTGTCCTAATTTTTTGTTTAATTTTTTTTTCTTTTCTTCTCTCTCTCTCTTTTTTTCTTTTTTTTTTTTGAAAAACCATGCCTGGGGATATGTCAGTTGGAATGAGATTAAACTCCCACAGTATAGCGATGGGAAACCGGAGTGGAACACATCTAAAATGCTTAGAGCTCCTGTTTAGAAAAGCTGTGCTCTCTCCTCTGGTTCAATAGATGAGGATCTGACTCATGTGGGCTGTTGCATAAGCAGGTACAATCATTACCGGGGACCTAGTTTGGTTTGGAGAACTCTGCTCTACCGGTGCTGAATTTAAAACCAGCCTCTCTAACACATTATCATGTTCTCTCTTTGAGAAATCCTTCTGATTTGAGCAAGGGGTCGGCGCTGGTCTGGTAGGTCCTTGGAGTGTGGGGACGGATTCATCAGATTATCAAAGTGAAGTGTAAAATATGATTATTAAAACCAATATATAGCCCTGCCCATGACATTACCGCCCGAGGCTATAGCCCTCTGGTTGATTGACAATTTTTCACCTCCCATGAAGCAGAAACTAGATGCCGGGTTTGATCACACCTTCATGCGGATGAGACAGATATACAGTGTTTGGGAAAAAAAACAGAAACATGTTTAGATAAAACGATATTCAACATAATTCAATAACAGTGGTCTCAAAAGTTACGAGGGTATAAAACGGAATTGGAAATAAAACATTTTTAATACGAGGAAAGGTAGCATTTTTAACAGCCATCTGGAGCACCATGTGTTGTATGCATAATGTATGGTGCGTGTTTCTCAATACTTAACTTAAGCACCGAAGCGTCAAAGTCATTTTTTGACGAAGACGGATGGATGATAATGTTAAAAAAATCTCACAAAAATGAAATACGCGTGACAAGACATTTAAATAAAAAAATGCCACAGAAGACATTCGTTTTAACGTGGTGCATGTGGTATCCATAAAACTGTATTGAAACAGTAACGGCGGCTGTAAAGCAGTGCTGATTTCCACAGTCAATCCCAAAATGCTTTTAAGAAACTCCCTCCTGAGACAGCCAGCCAAATAAATTAATTACCTTGGAAAGGATCCAAATTCATTTTCCAAACAATACAAAAACAGTCAGCACTGAAGAATGTAACAGTCAGCTGAAGAGGTTAATTTGTGTACATTTAGTTCGTATACTGCCATACTCCCTTTGACAGCAGCTGTCGCCATAAATCCTCCATGAACAACCACGATGCTCGAGCCCCTCATACGGGTGCTCTAACATACATTTAACTGAGTGTGTAAATGAATGATATTTATTTTGACCTTTTACCTGGCCTGTGGTCGTTATGAAGTTTGCATACTGTATTTCTCACAAATGCATCTTATTTATTTATTAATTTTTTTGAATACGTGCTGTGCCGACAGGAATACAGCAGTAATCCTCAAACTGATGGAACACACTGTTAAGTACTTTCCCTTCACTATCACTACAATATGCAGCAGAAGACTGTGAATTATTTTCTTAATTTAACCAATTTAATAATGCACAGGAAACAGCATTGTTAAAATAATTGGACAGTAAACAGTAGCATACCGAGAATAAAAAGGTTAATCTAAGGTTTGAGCTGTACAATTTAAATTAAATCAATGTGGACTGGTGAGGAGGGGCGAGAGTTACAGCCATTAGAGCATTTATTCTTTTATTTCAGCCCAGTTGTGGGTATAAAATGTTGGCATTATAGCATTCTGCAAACTAGACATGCATAAGTGACAAGTGTCATTCGTACAACATTTCTACAATATGTGTCATCTCACAATTTCAGCAGAAGTATTAGCTGACTTTAAAGTCAGGAGGTGGTGGGGATGGTGTTGGCTTAATAGTTCCCAGACAGCAAAATTGTATCAGACAGCTGGGGCGGACCTCCTTACAGCCATCATTCCATGCGGTATGTGCTCCAGAGTTCCAGAGAACGTATACGGCGCGGGCCAGACCTGGTGCCGCAACAATTTTGCCTCTGGGTCGAGAGAGACCAGTGCCAAGCCAATGTCTGGACATTACTAATGAGCTGCAACTGCATCTAAACGTTTGTAAGTGTGAAACCACTGAAGTTTGTCCGGGCGACAGAATTTACCTGACATGATCTTTTCGTAATCCTAACCAAGTGGTTTTTGAGCCTGAACCTGAAGAACTCATAACATCACATTGTAACATTACAAGGTATCAACACTTATTCTTTATTAAATCAAATCAGTTTGCTTTGCTTTGAGGCCTTTTATCTATTTATTTTTTCAAGAATGTCACATCAACAAAAATGTATTGAAAAATGTTAACATTTTTGCAATGTTGTTTTCACTTTCTTTGCATGAGCAAGACTATACACAACACAGTCAAATATAAAGATCCATTATGCGACATCGTGTTTTACTGCCAATATTGGTCACCAATTATATTTGGTGTAACCCCGTCCTCAACCTCCAAATGTGTTGCACACAAATTAGCCCTCGAGCTGCAGTTGCACTGTAGGTGCCTCTTTCACTCAGCTTTCATTGTTTGTGTTCCAAATGAAGACCGAGCTGATGAATGTGGTTCAGCCGCCCTCTCCGGTTTTGTATTTCGCACAAGCTCAGCTCTTTTGCCGTCTTCCGGTGCTACCAAGTCTCAGATCCACTGGTACCCATTTATGTAAAACTCGTAGGTGTGATCTGCCAGTTATCTTTGAATGCCCCTTCCCACATCTATTATTGATGCTGCAATAAGCGCCTCATTATCAGTTAATTCCTCATAACCTACAGTAAACCTCAGAGGGTGTTGATGAGTGTTTGCAAAATAAAAAAACGAGAGAGCTGATTCTATCTTTGTCTACTGTCTGCTACACCTTGCATCCCATACCATTCACAGGTTTTTTTCCCAACCATACAGCTAAGCCTGGATGATTTAGTACAGTACCCTACTAGAAAGGATTGTAGTCGCCCGGATATTTCTCAGTACCTTAGAGATAGTCAGTCCAATACCATCACCACCACAGATATAAGGTATATGAGCGTTTTCGTAGGCGACAAGCGAAAGATGAAATATGAAAAAGAAAATGAATGTTGTTAATGTTTTGATCGATTAAAAGAAAACAGCAATCATTTCAATACATTGCCCCTTGACAACTACTGAGCAAAGTAATGTGGAAACCTTTGCCTTTGTCATGCTTCTTCTAATAACGCATTATGAATGCAAACTTACAGCCCTCAATCAGGCAGCCTCATGACACACTGTGGCGTTTGAGTTTAATTAGACAGTTTATCTGCATATTGTAGGCATATATATTTAGAATCCCTAGAAATCATACTGCTGCCTGCTAATTGCCTTTTAGTTGTGCCTTGGTGATGTTCTGCAGCTGTTGTGGCATACATTTTAAATAAGTTTAGAAATTAATTTCGCTTTGAATAGCTCTAATATGCATTTCTATAATATTTAGGAAGGTGATTTATGATAAGAGCATAACAGTATTTCAGCCCAATATCACATTAACTGAATACAATACACAATGGCCTTGGAATTTAATGGGTGATCATTTTGTCTGATATTAAAACCCCCTTATCATTTACCCAGTAATTTAATGGAGATTAATGCAAATCACATTAATATTTACCGCTGGCATACTGTTATTAGCTTATATGATTCCTTTTATAAGACACATGATGTAGTTTATGAGGAACAATCCCAGACAATCTGCGTCTCAATTATGGATCTCGCCGAGAACAGAGACGGATAAAGCTTGATTAAATATCCTTGAAGTGAATGTCACTTTACAGGTACGCATCATTATTACAACTCATTAATCTTGATCTGCAGGCTTGCGATAAGGCTGCTCATTAATGAGCGCGAGAATTCATTCCAACGGCTAATTTCAGAGAGAGTGACCACCGGGGTCCTCAGATCACCACCGGCAAGGATTACATCATCATGCAGCTTTCAAAATGGCTCCATCAGAACATCCAGAACACTGTTGTACATCTTAACTATTAAATTACATTTCAAAGTTTGTTCTCTTCCCCCCTCTGACATAAATAAGACATAAAAAAGACTGAGGGCTTGAAATTAAACTCCTAACTCATAAAGTTTTACCATACCATAGCAGGAGAGTTTCAAAGTGGAAACTTGCATTGCTAAAATTGAGATGAAAAGCCTCTGTGACATCCTTATCGAGGTGAATATTGTCCCTATTTTGTTGTCGAAAGTGAAGTTCAAAAGTAATGTACACCATTGGCAGAGTGATAATCGCTTCATTAGTCATGTCTCAGGTTTCGGTGTATTACAGCGACCTAGGAAAACAGGTAGCGGATCGTTGTTATTAAATTAAAGACGGATAAATAAATAAAATATTGTCTTCAATCTAGGTAATGGGTCTGGGTGTGAAGGTGAATGTGTTTTATCAGCCTTTTACAGACTGATGCTGCACTTAATGTTTCCCTCCTCCTGTAAAACAGTCTGACAAACCCTTTCTCAAAAATACGACGAGAGCCGAAATTCAACCATTTAAAATCTCTGCCTGGGAGTTATTGAAAACAAAATCGTTTGGGTTTTTATGATCATGTTTTGTTATGTTGATGATTGTATTAGAACAACATAATCGCCTGTATGAATTCTGGTAATGTTGGTAACTGTAATGATTTGAAGACTCTGTAATGTTGTATCATTTTGTGTTGCATTTTCCACAAAACATCTGTAACGTTGAGTCATTTAAACTTACAATGTGCAGCTCCCGCCATGAGGGGGCTCCCTATTGAAACAACACATAAGACATCAGCAGAGTGTTTTGGGACATTCACTTTTCAAGCAGAATATGGGTGGTGGTTAATACACCATTTTACAACTACCATTGTTGATGGAGATCTGTCTGACATGACTTGGTCACGCATGTTCCCGCACAAGGTAGTTCTAAAGTTCGATTCATCTTAAATTCAGTCGTGTACACTGACTTCTCAAACCCACTACAGCGACTAGGACTTAACGTAACCCAACTTGACTCTGGGTGAACTTGTTGAGTCCTCTGGGTTTGAACATTGTTGGGAAATATTTGGGGTAATGTAAGTGCACAGCTCAGTAAAATATGTAACACAGATCTAGTCAATTTTAGGTATTTAAATGCAGAAATGTTACATTGTTTATCTTTATATATGTGCTATTTGTAAGAAATCTACACAACTCGACAAAAACTGACGGTTTGGGATGGCGGCCGACTGTACAATCCCAAAGCATACATTTTTGACGAGTTCAGAATGAGACTCAAATAGCTCCTTTAAGTTAAAGTGAATTGTGATATGACGCTATAATGTGCTGCATGTCCTTTATTCAAACTCTTATGGAGTTTTCGGATGACCCCTCCATTTCACCAGAGGGCAAAATGCATTTGGAAAATCACATCCCCTTGCACGGGGCTGAATGACTGACAGAGCCATCAGAGAAACAGAAAAGAGAAAACACAGCTGCCTGCAGAAACAGTGTGATCGCTTATTGAAAGCCTGCTGGAGGTGAGGCCCGATGTCAGCGACATGTCTGAAATAGTATACAGCCTTTGTCAAACTTTTCTGTCAAAGACACGGTGCCGGGGTCCTGGTGATATTTTCAAGCAATTTCCTGTTGATGGGCAAAAGTTCATGCAACACAATACAAATCTGAGAGGTAGCCTTAGGCTAATGGTCACCTCTCTTGGCCATCATCAAAATGAAGTCAAACACCAGTCGAGAACCTTGGCTGCTGAAAAAAAAAGTAGACGGAGGCGGTGATGTAAACCTCTTTCTCCCCTCTTGCAGGCAGGCTGTTAATTCCAACTCTCTGGTGTGAGGTAACGGTTTGTGCAATTAACAGGTATGTATTTAGTCTTGTTGACAGTGATTGAGGAGTAAAATTATTTTGTGGTGTTTTTTTTCTTCAATAAGCCGGTCATGATGATTGGCAGCTTAGTCAAGCAGGGCAAATATGTGGGAGGCAAGCTGCCGCATAACTTAATACACTGTGTGGAGAACAAAGTCAGGGAAACTTCTCTCCATCAGACTTTGAAAATTAATAGTCTAATGACCTTCATTAAACTGAAAAGGTTGATGTTGTTTATCATTCCATACAGTTACCGGTAGAGTCTCTACACTGTTCAGTCTTTTTTCTTCTTTTTTTTTTCTCTTTTAAAAAGAAACAACAACATCAATCAGCCAAATGAAAAAGACAAAAAAAAAATGTGAGTCCATGTTTTCCTCCTAGACTGGAAGAGCCACTGTTCATCAGAGCGGGCTAATTTTTAGCTCCTTAATGGACAGCAAGCAGAGAATGAACAAGAGGCAGCCTTGTCAACGTCTCCCACTGCATCAAAGTAGTCATCTTGTGATTAAGGTGTGCACATGAACTCCATTGACATCTTTGAATGCTGACATGCATTATCTTTTAATTAGACCAGCGAATTAGAACTGTCCCTTGATGGTTGCCCAGGATTTGGATGAGCCGGTGATGGATGTGAGGCAGAGATTGCCACACAAACCTCTGATGCCAAATTGCCTTGACAATGAATAGGTAGAAATGTGATGGCTGCAGACTGAATCAAGTCCTATTAGCGTACAATTTAATCTTGCTCAGACCCGCTCTAATTGAGGGACACATTGTCTGCGGCCTGATCCACTGCATTGCATGCTTAAGGCAACGGCAACATGTATTGGGGTAAATTTGCGAAAAAAGAATTATAAAAACTACAATTTATTTTCTTCTGCTCCTTTTCTTCTCACTGCTCTGAGAGTGCAGAGCCGGTGTGGTGGATGACATGTTGGTTGAACGGTGGGCTTGTTTGAGTAATTGCTTTTATTTTACTGTAGTATGCTCTCTTAGAAATTACTGCGGGCCACAGTATTGTATGATTACATTGGGCCTGGGTTGACTGAGCTTGGCGATCACAAACCAGAACCAGTTCCACTGAGACAGAGGTCCCACTGGGGCACCATTGATCATCCATACACCAAAGTCCTCCAAAGAATAAAAACAGAGGAAAAGAAACCATGTTTTTAATGGCAAAACTTACTGAAAAAATACCCTTTATGTTTGGACATTTACTGCAACTCATGCAGATAACGTTGGTTCCCTCTTATTACAGCAAGCAATAATGTCTATCAGCTAGCGCCAGCATGACTACTTGATTGTTTATAAGGTTCGAGTGAGTTAAAATCATTAAAATGAACAGCACGTCCAACAGAACCACCTTTTTTGCATTTTTAGGCAATCACCACCCATGCAGATAGGTGTCAGTCATATTATTGTAAGGTGAGCAGACAGGAGGAACAAAGACAGCTATGCTGAGGCAAGATGAAAACTGCAAAGTGAGCACATTGCACAGTTTGTTGTCTTTGTAAAAACGACAAGGTGAGCGGGGTTTATAATGTGTGATGACGGCTTGTGTTGCCAGGTCCACTGGACTCCATTCCCTTTTCCGCAGATTTCAGCAATTAAGTTTGTGAGTAAAATGCTGAAGCAAACTGGTTGAAAATCAATGCCTTGGGGGAGAAAAAAAAAAAGAGACAAGATAACTTTCGGCACAATCTTTAACTTGGAGTCCAGCCCTCAGGGCCTGAACGTTATTCTATTTTCTGATAAAACTGCTCTTTTCTCCCACTCCTCAAGTTTCAGTCCAACTCAAGACGGAAAGCACCTTGATTGCTTATCTGAGTCTGCACACCCCAAAACTCTCCTCCTCAAAAACGAGAGGACATTTCCCCATCATCTTGACAGCATCTCTTAAACTCTGTGGTTGTCTGCCGTGGGATAGTTCTATAATGGCTAAGGCAACTAACAACTACTTTTATAGTCAGTATTATTTCCCCAATTATTATTTTTTTAATTGTTTTGACAATAAAATGGTGAAAATACTGACACAAGTGAAATATGCTTATCGCAATTTCCCAGAGGCCAAAGTGAAGCCTTTAAATGGCTTGTTTTGTCCAACCTACAGTCCAAAAACCAAACACTTTCTGTATACTGTCCAGAAATTACAAAGAAAGCTGAGCATCCTTACATCTGAGAGGCTTGAGAACAACTGAAACAATTAGTTGATTATGAAAAGTGATCTAAAAATCAACTAATCGCTGCAGCTCCAACAATAACAAAGGCGTTCTCATATCATCTCTAATAATCTAATAATAAAGTGAACATTTATAACCTCATTGCAGTCTCATTTTGCATATAGAATACTGCCTGGCTTACACAACTCCCACTTCATTGTCTCTCAATCTCCATGTCAGGTGTGTTGGGCACATGTAATTATAGGTGACAGCTCAGGCTCTGTGTTGGAAACAACAGTTGGCAGTTCTGGAGCCTGATTTGCTCGAAGCTCTCGGAGTACTTGTGTGCCCTGTGAAGTAGATCTGTTCTGAGGGCAAAATAGGAATAACTCATGCTTTGCAAAGGAGGCTGACCAAGATGAGTGTCACAAAAGAAACAAACATTAGTTCTGTTACTTTGTGACCAGAACTGGAACATTGCTAACATTCCAATCCCCAAAACAGAGCTGGAAACTCTGGGCAGTGAAAGGAACCAGTAATGTGTGGCGCCCCTAAGTAAGGCACTTAACGCTCAGCTGTTGCAGTGGAGTTGCTCCGCAGCCAAATCTAGAAGGCTGTGGATGTACTGAACAGTTGCAGGCTTCGCAGTATTATTTAAGTGGAGCTGGGCATCACTGTATGCTCATGCACGCTCAGTAAATCTTCCTGCGTTATTAGCGTTTCTCTTTCACACAGGATTCACCTCCACGCTGAGCTTTACAGGCTTGACCGTATGTCTTTACAAATCCGCACACTATAAATTTGCTTACCCTATTCATCCCAGTGGGCACTGTCGCTATAAAAGGGCAGCGCTCAATCCATTTCACAAACACATTTTTTCTTTCAGCGACAGCAAACAACAAGTTAGCCAAGGGCGGCTTCATCTTGAGTGCACAGTTCCATACCTCCCTAATCCAGAATAGTAGCCATGATAAACTCACGGGGGCAGTGCCATCTGTACCCCGCACTTTCGCACTTACTCAGGAAATCTCTTCTAATTCGGAGATTCCTGCGATTCTATGTGTGGCGAAGCAGTGAGGACAGTGTGCGGGGGACTGTGATCACATTAGATTTGTCTGAAACACAGTGATGTAACGTGTTACTGTTCCTTGATCCGATAATCACATTACTGTTACTAACCAATTATGTTGTTACTTGCATTACATAATCTCTCCAATTATCTGCATCATGAGCAGACATACATTCCAAAAAAAACAAAACAACATTGAACAAGCCTTTTCATACACACTCGCTGAGCAGTTGTCCGACCTCTCCAGATATCCCCCTAGTGCGCCCACAGGGAGGCCCCTCCGTCTGGGCAAATTTGTGCTGACTTGAGGAGGAACAGATTATCTGACAAATGATTAAGAGACTCCTCATGAGGTAACCACTGATTCAGTGATAAACATGCCATATTTGCTGTGGCAATAGTAACTTGCCACTATAAAGTCATGGTCTGGTGAGCAAAGACTGAAATGAGAGTGTGGTTTTTTTTTTCTCTCTTTCCTTTCAAGGCTATCATCATCATCATTATTATTGTATTCAATGATTTATTATTGTGAGGCAATTAGCATAAAATAATGTTATATGATCATATATTGAAAGGCCAACCTCTTTCATATTGTTTTATACGACAATATGGTGCCATTTTGAGGCAGCTACTGCACACAACATTAATCGACCAGTTGCCCTGGGCCCAGGGTCATGAAGGGCACAAAAAGGCCCTCTCGCCCTGAAAAGAATGTGCTGGGAGGGCCTGTGGAGATGATCTTAGCCCAGGCACGAGCAGAACTATCGGCAGCCCTGCTCGGCAGCGTAAAGTAATTACCATATGTTAAGTCTCACAGGTTCACAATCATAAATTTGTATACTCTGCTCACCCAGAAGACAGAGTTGTCCTGAGGTCCCGCTCTGGGTCATGTCCCTTTGCACAGTGGAAGGTTATTTTGGGCAGCTGTAGAGATAAGATGCTGCCTCCCAGACAACCAAGGTCACATTCTGTTCCTCCAGCAACTTAACCTTTGCTATATCTCATACGAGAGACGCACCATGACGGACCGAACATCTCCAGAACTGTCAGAATCGCATTGTGTTACTACATGTGGCGCTGAGCAATGGTCTCCTCGGTCGAGCTTCATTAAATGCTTCGGCATAAGGCATCACATCTCCAGAATCTCCTTTCACACCTGGACTAATTAGATGAACGAAAATCCATCAACAGGTAGCAGGGTTAAGAACCTTCACCCTTCCCTGTGCCCCTTGTTAATAAGGCAATTGCTTCACCAGGCCACCAAGTTCGGAAGATGACACTGTGGCCTGGTTCTTGCTTTTGCTTCATACGAGTGATAGAGTCACATCAAATGCCTTGGCCCTTCACCCACATAGTGACCACAGTGTGGAAGAGTTCTCAAGGCACTGGCAACTAACTTGAGAGAACAGGAGACAAAGTTACTCTTTTTTTTCTTTCTCTCTTTTTTTTCCTTGGAGAAAATTAATGGCTGCCATTCCAGGTGGCATCCACAGCCTTGTCTTGAAGCAGGTTTGGGATGTGCAGCGAGCTTCGCCGCAAAAATGATAGAGAGTAAAAGCATCATTTTCTGCAGCCTTTCCTGCTGACGCTGTTGTGTGATGGACAGTCTTGATTGGAGACAACCTACTCCTCAGACCTGAACTTTTCTCCCATTATAGCCATCAATCATGCTATTTAGTGGTTTGCTAATGTGCGAGGAGACAGCTCACCAGCCTGGAGGTCAGGCGAACCCACGCCGGGCTGCCATTCGGTTACTGAGAAGCCAGCTCACCTTTTTAGGCAACGCCGATCCACAAGCTTTCCAGGACACATCTGCTTGTTAAATCCCTGCACTTGAAGAAAGACGAAGGGATGGCAGTGCGAGAAGACATGAAAAATACAGACACGACTTTTTCTACCCTCAACCTTCACCTCATAGACATACATAAGAAGCAATCAATCCACTTTTTTCACACACATTCTCATTCGAAACGTATCTGTCCAAGCTTCCGGAAGACCTAATGTCAGACTGCAAATTACCCGCCATAAATTTCAGTCACCAGTCAGCAATTTGACTGACCTTGAGCGGCAAACCTGGGAGCCAGATTTTCTACATGTGCTGTTTGTAAAATTGAAAATGTACTCTGACCCATAATTTAATCTGGCATTAAGGTCAGAAAAGTGGGGAAAGCCTGAAAAAACGTGATGCTTTGCGGATTGATGAGATATTTCCTGTTGACAAACCCCTTGAAGTAGAATAAATCATTCATGAGTCAAAGAGTTAATTTGGACTGATCCATGAATTCTGACGTCAAGGATTAGATGCATGAAAAGCTGAGATGAAGAAGAGGGAAAGCCCTGCCAAGTATGTGTGCATCATTGTTAATCCCTTATTCCTGCTTTTAGGGGGGTTCTAATTAATTAAAGGATGTATGGCAGAAACTGAGCAGTAATCTCTAAAGCTGTGCCTTTTAATTCCAGCTTCATTTTTTATGCCCGGTCCCCAAAAACAACTGGTGATTCTGTTTTGGTTAGCACCTATCCCTCCATTCTTGCCCTCCTAAAATGCCTACTCCCTATCTTAACACACACACATATACCCCCCCCCCCCCTAAAGTCACTCTCATCTCCCTTGCACAACACCACTCTCACTCCCACTCCTCTTTCTTTTTCAGCCATCTCTCTTCAAGGTGTGATCTATTTTCAATTGATGATAGTTTAATGAGCATTTTTCTATTTCACAGGAGTCTTGTGGTGTCATTAGGAAAGACGGAAAAAAAGCACAGTTGAATAATACATCTGACGTTGAGATGTCCCTGGAAACATCTCATATAACTCTGCTGGTGAGGTGAGGGGGAGGAGACAAGGTGCTTTTGTTTTACAGGACTCAATTCCCAACTAATTAATGGCTCATCGTGGCTCATCTTGAATCGATCCGATGGACACCTGACAGAAGCAGAGCAAGTGAGGCAAAATCACATATAGAGCTCTAGAGAGAAACTGCACCACAACTTTTGTAGTAATTTTTTTTTCCCCCCCGTGCTACAGGAACATTGATGCTCATATTTAAGATCAAATTGTTCCTTTTTGAACAACTCTTAAAGAGGAAGGTGGTTTGGTAGCAACAGGGAAGGGAAGCTAACTGGGTAACTGTCAAAGATTGCTCCCTATATTCTTATTCTGTTTCCTATATTCTTTATTTGAGCTACCTTTAATAGTTAGTATGGCTGTTAGCTAATCAGCTCAGTTAGCCATGCAGCTAGCGGCTCTGTTAGCTGACCAGCTGGGAGAGACAGAGGAGTGTTTGTGTTTAAGGATGCACTCACATTTGGCCCACTTGCTCCGTACCACGCCGATGCACGATTGTCCCTCCTCCCCAGTCCCCCCGCTGGCCTGCACTCACATCGCTCCGGCCACCTCGGGCCTCAGCGCGGTTACCTCTTGTACATACGTCATCACGTCAAAGTGCAGTCGCGACACACCAGAGAACAACAGAGAGAACAAGACACTTCATTTACATTTTGGTGGCTTATTTTGTGCCGTTTTGGTCATTGATGCCGTCTCACATTCCTGGATTTCTTGACTGTGCAAGGCGCCGTAAAACACATGATTATACCCCATGTCCATGTTGCCGTGTGCTTGTGTTCATGCATGAGCAACTGTGTCGTCCCGAAGCACACCTCTTCCAACAGTACCAAGACCAAGAAAGTGTATGGTAGGGAGCGCTCACACTCGTTAAACGAACTGGACTTTTGGGGTCAAATGTGCTTGGGCACGGTAAAGATTGCATTGTGTCCTATGGCACCGGCTGCAGAGTCCGGCTCAGCAGCCTCACGGTGAACATGGGGACCGAACACCCATCTCGACGACAGGGGATCCAGTGCCAAGGTGATTTAAAGTGGCTCCGTCTCTGCGAAAGACATGACAGGTGGAGAGGGGAGAGATGTGAAGAGGAGCGAGAGAAAGGCAGGTCATCACCTTCGTGGGGGAGAATATTTTCACATCGCACTCGGTGAATTGAGGTTTTGATGCATTCTATTTTGTTTCTGTCAAGTTTTTATGAATTGTGTTAAGGCCACGTTTGAGAATGACAGGATTAAGTTAAATTCATAGGGTTTACAGTCCTTTTCTGTTTAGCAAGGGAAATAAGCTACCAGACCATCACCCCTTGATCAACAAAGTAGTATTACAAGACATAGATGCTAATTTCAGTAGACATCTATACAGCACAACACGTAGACGTCTCTGTCAATACTGTTAGTTCATTTTTCAAATGTTTAAACTAAAAGTCTGGTTCTATCCTACACACTGCAACTTAAAAAAGATCCAGTTTCCCTATCCCTAAAAGGATTCCTTTTTTGGAGCTGTGTGATGTCACTTCACACCCCAGCAGGGCTTGTGAGTGGGCTAAAGTGAGCGCAAGCCCCCCATTGGTTCTGTGTAGCTCCCGAGGCTAGCACGCCCTGCCAGTTTCTCTCCGTACACAGCACTCTCAGCTCTGTCAGCTTAATTGGCTCGCCTCCCATCAGCAAGATACCCCAACCCCATCGTAATTGGCTCCCTTTTAGCCACCCAGCCAATGCCATTGTTCAGGTACACAGTGTGTCGCTATGGATGCGGTGATCACTCACACATGAATTCTGGGACAAAAGGCCCATGGGCTATCTCTCAACCAGTTTCCTGAACCGCAACTACATTTCTGCCAACAACAACCACAATGCACTTTAAAAGAAGAAGAAAGAAAGAAAAAAAAAGCTGTATCTCCCTTCAAGCCAATACCCTACTGCCGTCTTTGGTAAAAGGTAATTTATTCACACTCTGCAGTTCCTCCACATGATGTAGGACCACATGCCGGCAGCTGTGCCAGCACTGCCTCATGTGTTTAAGTTCATCCTGTGTGATGTTTACATATGAAGATCATAGTGCTTCACTGAATGTCAGTCAACCCACAGAGATGGAGTGAGGGATAATGGTAGAGAAAAGAATTAGGGAACAGTGTGTGTGTGTGTGTGTGTGTGTGTGTGTGTGTGTGTGTGTGTGCGTTAGAGAGAGACAGATGAGACTTCTCACTGACTGCATGGACTGAAGCCAAGTCTGGTTCAGTCTCAGTAAAGGTAGTCAGTGTTACCCCTATGAGTGCCACTTTGGCCCCGGCTGGGTCAGTTTCCTGCCAGTGTGTAATGAGCCCCAATGAGGGTGAACTCCCTGTTCCCCTGTGCACAGGCCTGTCTCCGCTAATGAGCTTCTGAATAAATCAGTGTTGGTGCCCCCCTCCCCTATCTCGTGGTACATCCTCTATCCCTTTTGAGTCCGCATGTCCTCCCTTCGCCTCTCCCCACTGGTACCCGTCACCTGGCCGTGTCACCCTAGCCCATAATGAGCCCTCAAGACCGCCTTACATCCCCTTCCAACATGCTCTGTCTCCTAATTGTGAGTGTTTGTTTGTGGGACAGCCTGACTTTCCCCATGTTTGAAGACTGTGATATCTAGATCTCTTTATGTGTGATTGTCACTGTTGCTGCTGCCTGGAGCTGTTTGGAAAACTGAGTGATATTTTCAAGCTCTTTGCAGCTTCCCTCCATCTCATCATCCCTACTGGTTTGAGAGTGATAAATAAAGAAATAAAAGTACCTCTTTCTCCTGCATGCCCCATTAGTCTGGTCCTAATTTAGTTCCCTGTTGGAGTATGTGGGAGTGAATGTCTGTATTTGGCATCTGACAGACAGACATAGGCTGCTTTATAAGAGGTGATGATGAATATTGCTCGGGATAGATTATTAGACCCACGAACCTGCCCACTCTGTCCCATAAATAGTCTCAAACTGTTGGACTCTGAATGGTCAGGGCTGTGTGTGAAATAACCAGGGGATATATCACATGCAGAGCCGGAAAAAAAGTAGGCCAGTGCTTCTGGTTTTGGTGATGAAGTCACACGTGGTTGGCTGACTCATAGAAAACATTGGGAATTCAATTTAGGATATGAAAATAACAGCAAGTAGATGTACAAGCATTTGTTCTGAGACGTGGTGGTAATCCTAACTGGGGGATCTAATACATTTCTCAGTCGTGAAATGAACAAACAAGTCATAACTTGCCAATAAAAATCAGGCTCCATGCCATGATGGTGATATTCCAAAAGAGACATTCTAACACAGACAAATCTGTCGGTGATAACTTATCGGGAAACCCAAAGAAAAAAAAAAAGCCCTGAGGTAAGGGCAGTTACTTTATAGTACAGTCAGCACTGTTGTTCCGCCCAGATTGCCTTTCCAAGGTGACTGACCCCTGAGCAAATGTTACTAGTCAAAGTATTGGCCGCCATGCATCAGGTTCAAACATTGTTTTCTTTCACCTCAACTGATTCGTTTCTTCACAGATTGCCTACCCCAGAAAACTTATCAGTCGGCTTGGGGGAATCAATCATGGGGCGACACTATTCCAGACCAGAGTGTTGTTTGCGAATCTGTTGTCTGTGATGCCTGCAAAACCCCGGCTGTGATTGCCAGGCCTCTCGACGTGTTGGTTTCGGAGTTATTTTTCATTGTAGGCTCTTTTTTTTCTGTCTCTGTGGCTTTGATTCTCTTTCTCTCTCTCTCTTTCTCACAACCTTTCTTTCCCTTGCTCTCTCTCTCTTTTCACTGTTACATTTATGCCTCTGAATGTGAACCTTGGAGAGTATTGATGTCGGGAGTGCCAGTGCTGTTTTTGGAGATGCTAACAAATAAGCTTGCCCCACAAAGGTGACTGCCAAGCAGGGATTAATGTAAAACAGAAAATATTAGCGCTCAGAGCCAGATCTGGGCAGAGAAACAGTGCCTAGTCAAATACTCTTTCCCCCCTCGTCGAGTGATTCATCCCCTCTTTTCCCTTCCTATATAATCCATTCTCTGCATTTGGCAGGCTGATTCAAACCCATTCATGTCATGTTGAGTCCCTTCCTTGGACGGATTGGAAGGATCTGCTTGAGCACAAAGAACTCAGAGCAGCACACAACATTGTAAACTCAATACACACCAGTAAATACCCAAACACTACACCATACAGTAATTTAATTAACAGTAATTAAGATTTATTGCAGGGGTTCAGGTACAGGAGTGTGTAATGAACCAATCACTTTAGTTTGAGTTTTTGCTTTTCATGAAGACAAAAACAAAGAAACTTGCAAAGCAAAAATACAAAACAAGAGCTTATCAAACAAAAACTAGCTATTGTAAGGGGGGTAGCACCTCAGCCCTTAATTTTTAACCTTCCTGTTACACCCAATCTTTCGTTTGAGGCATGTCTCCTCCCAATGTGCAGACTGCTACCGTGTGCTATGAACCGTCAATGCCTTGTATTAGTGCTCTTTAATATTGCCATGCAGCCATGGGCTGTAAAAACAAATTTCCTCTTGGAGAACAATAAAGGATTTATCTTATCCATCTAAACTTTTTGAAAGACTACGTCTTAGCCAAACAATAACAATCTTATCCATCATGGGTTGTGGAAGGGGTTAGTGATCCAAGAATAGTTTAAGAGAAAATATCAGCGTTCATGACATGCATAATTTAAAAGCAGAGGAAGATGCTTGATTTATTTATTTATTTCCAAGACTTAAGTTGGTAAGTCATTAGCCCACTGACAGCAATATCAGACAATGAACGATGGCTATATTGGTCATTCCCAGTCACTTCAATCCACTTGCCAAGAAAACGACTTCAGACTTACAAACTGCATGCAGTACATATGCCAAAGTCTGACTTTTTGTGCAAATGACAAAGCAGTCCTTCCCTTAAGTCCTGTGAAAGACAGATGCGTCATACCCCCGCGCATCAATAGTGCTATGTCAGATGACGTAGTAAATAGAGTGAGGAAGTCTCAGCAGGATCGAGGTTGTGGTTGATGGATGAGTCATACAAACACATCAAATGAGCACGTCATCTCTTCATGAGTCTAAGCCAGGAGTTTGGTTTCCTAAACCCAACTTAAGTGCAACTGTTCTCCACAAGTTTAATAGAAAGGGTTAGCGCATCACCTGCACGCACATTTGCACTTCAGCAAATACATGCTATGGAAATTTGAAAGTGTAAAGCTGTGTTATTTGTAGGCAGATTGATGAGACTGGGTTGATTGGACGGACATAATTATGGTTTTGCCCCTAATGTCTGTAAAATGAGCGTGGAGGCTTTCCTATGTAAAATAAGTTGCTCCTTGGCATCGTTCCATCTTCTGGATATGAGATTGTTAAATAATTGTAAGCTATTGACTTTATCAACTCTTTCCACATTATGTTGCTCTTGCTAATTAATGAGAGAGAGACCTGTTCCATTTATCCTACCGAGCAATTACACTGCAGGTATGTTAATTAACTCTATTAGGCTTGGCAAAAGTGGCTATAAATGCCTTTTAATTGAATTGGTTTCTTTTTTAATTAAAAAAAAAAACAAAAAAATGATGATCACAGAATAGTGTGGGTGAGCTGTTGATGACACTTATATTTATCCAGATTATTCACTCTATACACTTTGCTCCAGCGCTGAAATACAGCAAATCACAAATCATTTTTCTCTATCCCCTCCAGCCTTTTTATCAGCATGCCCACACCAGACACACAGATATGGGTCTGGTTCAGTAGCTCCATACCAGTATTTCCATACATTAAAATTCTTATGCATAGTAAGCTGTTCCGGCAGAAAGACCTGGGACTGCAGCGGTTTACATGCACTGAGAGTATGTGTGGGCTGCCACAAACTAAGTTACACTCCAGCGACTTTGCCTCGGGCTACATACGCAGTGTATCCAGACATGAAATGGCATGTATACATATATATATATATATATATATATATATATATATATATATATATATATATATATATATATATATATATGTATTTATATATTTGGGTATGTTGTGAGTCCAGCACATTTTAACCTGATCAGCAAATTAAGGAATAATTTCCTCTCCATTATGTTTGAACATTTCAACAGAAAAAAACAAAACAAAAACAAGTGAAAAAAAAAGCTAAATTCCAGGATTCGTCATTATCATATTGCTTAGAATAAAAAAAAACTATTGTCTCTGAAGTGTATGTAATTTCTGTTAAAGAAACAGATGGACAGATGGTAGAAAGAAATTAGAATACATAATGTACAGAAGTTGCGAACACTTGCTTTTCTACCAATTATTCATGTGCAACTACTTTGAATTAGCAGTTACATTTTTGGGTAGAGAGATTGGGATTAGATATTGATTGTTTTCTGCTTCACTGAAAAGTCACTTCTCAATGCGTCATAATCACACATATTGGACCACTTCCAAACACGTTGTGATACCACAAACTGATGCTTGTACGTAGACATCTTTGCATCAGATTTAAGGTGAACTCGGATAAACTTTACTATAACACAGCTTTCAAGAGTGAAAGACTAGATTTCATAAATTCTCAACAGTGAAGAACATCAAAATGCAGAAACAATCAGCATAACACATTTCGTATTCACCACACCACACCCCCCCACCCCAAAAAAACCTGAACCTTTGAGTGTTTTGTTGTGTAACGTTAACACCTTTTTAAGTGCCACACACATATAGTTTGATTATCCAACTAAAAACAGTTACCATTATTCAATAAACAAATGCAGATAACAAACTACATTAGAACAAACCATATAAAGCAACTAATATTTATTGAGTTCTAAATTAAATGCCATTGTAGTTAATCAATAATTTTAATACATTCAGTTTTAATTTGGAGATATATTTAAGACTCAGTAGAGTCAGACCAATGCTCATTCACACCAAAGTGTGTGTTGCCTCAAATACATTTTTGCAATTATAAAATATCGATTTTTGGTTGTTTTGTTACGTGAGCACAATCTATTAAATGTTACAACAAGCGGAAGAGTAAATCATAATAATCTGTCTGTCATTATGTTGACAAAAACATTCTGAGTGAAAGTCAGTGTGCTGAATCAAGATAGTAGCAATCTATTTTTTAATTTAAAATAATAATTCAAATAGGTGTTCATACACCAGTGTGTCAAAACATGAGAGCAGCATCGTAACTGACAATCTCTCAATTAAATTTTGCCTCTATTTCAAGCCAATTAACTTGATTCTTATCAGATTAATTACTACACTTAAAATAACTACAGCGTGGACTATAATCAGTCTGTGTTTCCTCTGTGTCAGATGGATTTTTAAGACTAGTTGAAAAAGACACCATGAAATTAATGATCCTGCATTTGAGTGCACCAGATTCAATTATTCTGCAGCGTCTTTTTTTGGGTTCGGGTTAACCTTTGCCCCTGCAGAATCAGCTAAGTGTGGATCTCAGCAACTCTCTGGGCAGCTGGGAGATGTAGTCCCTTCACTGAGTTTTGTCCCTGGTCTCCCTCAGCTTCCTGCCGGTACAACTCCAAAGGGACTTACACGCAAAGTTCATAGCATAGGCCCAGGCAGGGAAATGAAATCAACCATATTTAATTAAATTCAAGCTAACTAACTATTAACGAGTAAGTATAGTAAATTACTTACTGCAATCTGCTGACCAGGCAGGGTGCAAGAAATATACAGACCCATTTACAAGGGATTGTGACAACATAAAATAAATAGAACAGATTTTGTTTCTTGACGCATGCATATTTGTTCTCATATTACAAACAAGAGGAAGCAGTGCACCCAGATCATCTCTGAAAACCATTAAATTGATATGTGCTTTGGGATTCGCAGCATTGCTCTGCCTGGATCTGGTATCTGACAACTGGATACTCCCTTCCAGCACCTTGGCCTGTGCCTTCCCAGGATAGTGCAGCGGTGTGCTTCCTTGTTAGCTAAAACAATCCATGCAGTCCTTTTTTTTTCTGCTCTGAACCACTGAACATGTCAACCAATCCAAAAGGCAATATTCCTGTTTTCCACCTCAACCAACAGCACCCCAGCAACATCATAAACTACATCAAAAGTATATGACTGAACTTAACTCTGCCATAGCAGCTCTTAACTTAGTTTTCCACGTATATAAGAAGATAATGGATAGCTTTTGGAATACAAAATGGAATTTATCAAGCAAGGGGTGGGGTCACTTGTTTTTTTTTCCCCTACCTTTTGGAAGATGAAGCATGGGAGAGGAAGCCAAGAGATTTCTCATGAATACATTTGTTTTCAGATTCTGAGAGGCAGGTGGGAAACGAGGGGTGAGACGTAAAGTAATTTGATATGTCTTGACTCGGAGGCTGCGGAGAATCAGATCCAGAATTCTGTCAAAGTAATGAATGGTGTGCTTGTATGGATATAATGTACGTGTGCCTTATGAATTTTTAAGGGCAGATTAATTAATTGCCATCAGTTACACATATTTATTTAAAGTTGGATTCATTTTCTTAGTTGTGAGGTTTCTCAAGATCCTTTAATGTATAATTACAAGTAGACTCTTCTTCTTAAAGCCCCACTTGTGCCCTCAACCTTGATTGCGATGATAAATGACAATGAGATGCCGGTGTTTATGGAGGACCAAACCTGACATAAGTATAAATAAATAAATAAATGCATAAATGCATAAATAAATACAGAAATAAATAAATAAATGCTGAAATAAATGTATAAATAAATAAATGCATAAATAAATGAATACATAAATAAATGCTGAAATAAATGTATAAATAAATAAATAAAAGTATAAATAAAAGAATAAATGCTTTTTATTTATTTATACATTTATGTCCTAACCTCATTCAAGAGCATGATTGGTCAAATCGGAGAGCCAGACAAAAGCAAACGATTCCTGATCTCAAGCCTCGCTCTCTGTAACGTTGTAAAGAGCTCCAGTTAGCTTAATGGCCTCGACCAGTGTGACAGGTTAACTGGTGTTCATTTTAACTTGCGAGGGTCCCAGATGTGCTGGTGGTGTGGTTTGAGAATCCTGTCTGGAGAGCCATGTCCACTAACCAGGAAAAACATTCTGCTCATCGCTCCAAGTCATGTATACGTGTATTCGTTTTGACGTGGCCTGAACACTTCTATCCACACGGAGAAGCCGGGGCTGCGACTTGCAAACCACTGCTAGACGAGCGCTACAGAGCACTAATCGTCCAAAAGTGCATGTTGTCAGTCTCATATCTTTGTCGTGAATCTCTGTACTCTTCAACAACTCATGTATGGAACAGTATTAAGCATTTGTTCACGCCGAACGGCTCGAGAGTGGCGTGGACACCGCTGTTAGCAGTTAGCTGCTAGTTAGCTTTTAGCTGCTCGCTGTAGCGCTAAGAGCGTAGCGTCCAGGTTAACTATTGACACATGTTACCACCGAGAGTGAGATACATGTCTGGGCTTTCCTATGAACCATTGTCGCTACTGGTGTTTGTATCACAGGTTGATCTGGACGTCTCACGATTTGCCACAGCTGATTGACCTCACGCTGAGCTCGGGCTGGATGTCAACGTACTCTGCAGACTGTTTGACCAGCAGGCTGTATGACAGTGTACAGTTTTCACACCGACTTAGCGTCAGCTTAATAACGATGTATGCGGCTCGGAACGATGGCTTTAAGTAACCATTTGAACAGTGCGGAATGAAAAATACCCGATGTTAACCGGTGTCACAAGGTAACCTGGACGCTGCGCTACAGCGAGCAGCTAACAGCTAACATAAGAGCTAAAAGGGGTCTCCACGCCGCTCTCGAGCCGCTTGGCGTGAACAAATGCCTCAGCCTGTTCCACCCATGAGTTATTTCAGAGTACAGACATTCACGACAAAGATATGAGACCGACAACATGCACTTTTGGACGATTTGTGCTCTGTAGCGCTCGTCTAGATACACATATACATGACTTTGAGCGATGAGCAGAATGTTTTTCCTGGCTAGCGGACATGGCTGAGGACCCCTCTCTCTCCAGACGGGATTCTCAAACCACACCACCAGCACACCTGGGACCCTCGCAAGTTAAAATGAACGCCAGTCAAATTCATAACTAAACCAGAGCTACATGAACAAATGTCAACAACTGCAGCTAACAGTTAGCTGAGCGGGCTTGCTGGTAGCCAGCCACATTCCTGTACAGTGTACAGGAATCAGGGCTGCTAGTAAGGCAGAAGTAGTAGACCCTCATCGAGCACACTCCTGTAACCAGTCATGCTCTTGACTGAGGTTAGGACCTCCTACCTCCTCATTTACATATGGACACAGAAATACAGAAATAAATATATGTAGGTGAAGAGAAATACAGAAATACAGAAATAAATAAATGTAGGTGAACAGAAATACAGAAATAAATAAATGTAGGTGAACAGAAATGTATAAATAAATAAAAAGCATTTATTCTTTTATTTATACTTTTATTTATTTATTTATACATTTATTTCAGCATTTATTTATTTATTCATTTATTTATGCATGTGTTTATTTATGCATTTATTTATTCATACATTTATTTCAGCATTTATTTATTTATTTATTTATGCATTTATGCATTTATTCATGTATTTATTTATGCATTTATGGATTTATTTATTTATTTATTTATTTATACTTATGTCAGATTTGGTCCTCCATAGATGTTGGCGTCCCATTAACTATATTGCTGTAGACGATGCAGTTGTCTTTTGCAGCATATTGCAGCATTTCTGAATATTCTGCATGCCTGATCCATCTCTGATAATCTTTTGCAGACATGTACAGGCATCCAGTATTTATTCTGTCTGGGAGGAGCATTGTGGTCATCCATTTTCCAGCTTCATAGGGAAAACAGTATGCGAAAGTATTGTTGAAAGAAAAAGTAGCATTATGCTGGGATGAGCTATAAACCACTGTGCGACTGGAGGAGGTGAAACACCACATCATCCTGTGCTATTACAAAATGTTCTGGACGCCAGCTCACTTTATCCCTTCCCTCACATGGCCATAGTCTCTTATGGGGGCATCCAGGGATGAAATGAGGTGCTTAGTGTTGTACTGTAATTTACTTATTAATTTTTCAATGTCATTTTAGATGTAGATGTAGCAGAATGTTACAAGTTGCAGTAGGTTTGTATTATGTTGTCCAAACTTAGATGCAAATATGTGTTAGACTGAATGGAACCTCCTCTCAGTTCAGTGTTAATTTCCGAGGGGCTTTATCGTTGAACGCATACCAATAAGGCCCTTAAGGCACATTGGAGCAAGCAGAGCAAATAAAAAGAGAGCTACAACCAATCAGAACAACGAAACATGTGACATGTGACTCTAAGCGACTTATCCAAGTCGGGGCGCTGACAGATCTGGTCACAAGTTTTCTTAAACAGTGAACACACTGAAAAGCTTTTATGGAACACTTAAGGTGGGAAAGAGGCTATGCAGTCTCAGAATCTTGATCCATATTTGATCAGTTTGATTAGATTCTCGTGAGCCTTGTAAAGTGCAGGGCGGACTTGCAGACTTTACGCAACTGGATAGACGTACAACCAATCAGAGCAGTGAAACATGCCTTGTGTGACTTTTCAAACATGGGCCAGTGACTGCTCTGTCAGTGATCGCATCAAACCCACCCCATATTAGATAAACGGTTTTAATGGGCCCGTGACAGACCAGGATGCAGGGAAATCTGCCTGAATGGGCAGGCGGCCAGCCGTATCTGGCCACCTGCCCGTTCGGTCTGGTTTTGTGTGTCTGGTAGTTATGTTGTGTTGCAGATGTAAATTTAGTAGTTTTTAACAATAGTATGTAAACATACATACTAAAATTGAATGTGAATACACATAGTTTTTTTGGTGAGAGAGACAGCAATTAATGAATTTTGAACTGAAGTTGTCAGTGTCTGCATTTTGTGTCAAAGCAATTACAATTGATTCACAGTTGTTAAAAAAAATCAACTGATAAGAATATTCCATTACATACACTTCAGAGACAATAGTGATGATTATTGTACACTTCACGATTATGTCATTCGAATGACAAAATGTGACGGTTAGCAAACAAATGTTGTCAGTCGTTTGGTACCAAAGCTGAAACAACAACGCATATATTTTTGGAAACGGTTTTTATGACTACAAAGTCATCGATTCCGTCATGTGCAGACTAGAATACTCTGATATATTAACACATACTCTGTGTTCACAGTTGCCAATGATGCTACAAACACTGACAAATGTGGGTGTCTGCATCATCGTTTCCAAAAAGCTCAGTCTCTGCCCGGCCTTAACACTGACTACAGAGTTTCTGGATATCTTCCAAAACGTACGTTTTCAGCTACCTAAAAGGCTGTTTGGATGTGCTCAAAATACCCTTGTACATGTGGATAGGGCCTTAGATGTGAGAAGATATGTCGTGGGGAGATGCACATTGAGAGCTGTCTGAACAGTTTCAAAAAAGTGAAATCAGTATAGCCATAGTGATTTCAGTCAGCTTCAGCGAGTACAGGACCATCTTATATAAAAGGACTTACACGTTTGCATCTTGGGGTTCCTTCTTCTGCCGAGCATAGTTTGATTGAAGTGGCTGCCTTATGTTTGTTACATATTTGTGTTTATCTCTTTCCTTGCCCACATGACTTCTACCACTAGATCACCAAAAGGTTGTCCAGAGATGTATTGCTTTTCCAGATCCACTGCCACTGTTTTTTGTTTACCTTGCAGGAAGCAGCCATACGGCATTTTTTTTCACTTACACTATCGGGCTGAAAGTAAGTTTCACTGTACAGCACATGTCCTATTGAATTGATTGTCTTTAGAGAAAATGTAGCCCCAATTCAACCAGAGTGACACCGAGAACGCAGCTCCATGCCTTCGATATACTGCATGAATGCCTTGAAAGCCGTTTTTTTCATCCAACAACTTGCTATGCACGAGAGGAACAGCATTTTTAGAGACGCAGGGTTTTTTCTGTCTCCCCAGGGTCACAAAGATCATTACAGTGTAAGCATCTCTTACATGTAGTCCCTTTTCATCTTTCTGTAGGTTTTAATAGAAAAATGTTTGAACTGCACAATGCACAATTGCTCCAAAATCTGCACCAAGACAAGATGAAAAGTAATGGGCTGCACGTCAGCTGACTGACCAGATGGAGAGCCCTCGCTGAGGGTGACTCACTTCTCATTTGCGGTACTCCTACTGCCACTACTCCTACTGTCCTTTCCTTTCCTCTACACTCCACCTATCCTAACTGCCGCCGCTACCACCACTGCTGCTTCCACCTTTCGGATTGCTATATTTGTGACTGTGCCCATTGATGTGGAAAAAGCCATCATCTGGGCCAGTAGATCTGGAAATAGAGTACTCGTCGAGGTCGGCCAGAGACAAGCCTTGTTCCTTGAGTTCTCACCCAGCCAAGGGTGTAGGGGGCAATGAGTTCCAGCTTGGGAGAGCCGGAGGTCTCTGCTGGCTATTTTCTCGACATTCACTCTGGGGCCTGTAGTGTTCTGAAGCTAAGACAACACTTCCCTCTGACTGAGGGCTGCTCAGACCTTAGCTCCCTGCGTCCCTACTGAGACACGCTCAGATACACAGCATGTTAGATGCCTGTAAATTTGAATTTCTAAATGATTAGGTGCAGCAGAAGCTGGAGGCTTGAATCAATAAGGCTGGCTTGATGCAGGGCAGCCCAGCCAATTAGGCCAACTGAGGATTTTGACAAATAATATAAGGGCTTAAAAGGAAACAGAATGAGAAAGGTGTGGAGGGTGGTGTGGGTTATTGGCTCGTCTGCTGTATTTGATGCCATCTAATGAAAATTGCAATTCTCAATATTATTAAATCCTTGATGCCTTTTCTTCTTCATTCTTTGTAACAATAAAAGTAAGGCCATGACCTCAATATATAGTAATCGAAGCGCTGACAACAATTAAACGGCGAGAAGGATTCTGAAGGTAACTGAAACCAACATTCAAGCACCCTTTTTTGAAAGCTGACGCCGTGAGGTGCAATTTTTTTTGATAGCAGTCATTATCAACTTGTGTTTGGACATAATAAATCAGTCGAGTAAATCAGCAGTCAGAGGGCAACCTACAACAGGTGCAGTCGCTTTTTTTGTAATCAGAAGAATAGTTTGAGAGCGATCTAAAGACATTGACCATGAGACCTTAAAATAGAACAAATAAAAGCAGATATTTTTCCCACCATTTATAAGATAATAAGCCATTATTGCGTAAACATCACAGGTATGTTTTAACCCAAGAAATTGGGAGATTGATTGGATCACAGCACTTAGCTCATGGGGGAGTGAGGTAACCTCTCTCCTCCATCCCACTCTAAAATGGCCCTTAGGCCCATAATGTGGCATAGTTAATGGAGTGCGCCTACATGAATTATTAACAGTGCTTACATTCCCTTTATACTTGCCATCCTATCGATATTCAACCCTTAGCATACCCATGGGTATGTGGGCGAATTTTTACACATCAGGATGAATTGCCCTTTTCACATACATGCTGGTCCCTCTCAGATAATGCGAATAAAACCATGTTGAATAAAACATCCGACATCCGAAAGCAAAACAGAAACAAAATTATACCCAGCCCACACGTAATAGTCAACAGATCTGAATTTTAAAGCTGGTGACAACAGTGAATTGTGACAATGCACCGCTCGCAGTCCTCCGGCTGTTTGGGTTGAAACTGCGGGGACACCTTGAGGTGTACATTATTAAAGTATACTTGGATTTACAACATCATCTTCCATGGGGAGTAATCCGAGAGGTAGAATCAATGACCAAAAAAACAGCATCCACAAACTATAAAACAGCTCCTCTCTTGCAAAGTGCTTGTAAACCTTTTTCAGCTATCATTGCTGGACTGGGCAGGATATAGCTCAGGGGAGATTCACATTAAGCAAAGAAAAAGAGGGGAAAGCAACCTCCTTGAATTCTTATAAGGGACATTGGGGAGTCATAAGGGAGCTATTACACCGTCTCTCTCTCCTGGTACGGTGGGATCTATGATTGTTCCCATGCACGAGGATCTGGAACCAAATTCTAGGAGCGTCCTCCTGAGGGTTAAATCATCTTGGTAGCTCAACTATTGATTGTATGAGTATGAGAGCGAAGGGGGTTGTTTGTGTGCTTGAAAAATATAGAGACTCCAAAGCAGATGGCAACTCATTTACCACAGGCAAACGAGAGAGAAAGCCTTTAAGCCATTTCATGTAAACAGTCAGCCTGTAAACAGCCATGATTTAAGGCATTTTCTCGAGGTGCCAGAGACACCATGGCATTTGTTATGTAATTGATTGAGGAGCAGTGCAAGGGGTTCAATCATTAGGTTTTGTTGTGTCCAGTCTTACATTTAGATTTCACCCAATTTGAAACAACGGCGCTCTGAGAGAAACCGGATGTAGGCAAAATTAAAATAAATGAATCTCTACAAAGCGAAGGAAAATGTATTCACTGCAAACTTCAAGGAACCAAGAGAGTAATGAGCACAAATGTATTCCCATATGTAATAATGAAAATTTGGTGATAATTGCAAAGGACTTTTTTTTTTTTTTTTTTTCCCGAATGTAACATTGTGATTGTGGTTGTTTGTGTATGGCATGGTGATAACTATCCCGGCTTTAATTGCAGGTCCAAAATGATGAATGTGTGAGAATTCATCATATTGAAATTAGTTAAAGCAATTTCCCTTTCTCCCACAGCTCAACTGGCACCCCTCTGTATCTTTTCCTCCGTTTTTTCCATTTGTTTTACTTATCTCTCCATTCCTCGTGCCCTCTCCTCCTGCCTTTTTCCAAACAGCCTTCTCTTTGTGCTGTCAGCCAATGTTTTCTATCTTTCTGACTCAGTCGGCTCATCTCACCCCTGGAGGGCTCTGGGCATGCAGGTCCTCGGTCTCCTTAGCCTCTGTGCTTCCCTGTCTGACTGTATGAAAATGAATTTCTATGGGTTGTTAATAGACTGCCCACTCCTATACATCTCATCACTCTCTGCCATCGTGAGGCTGACTGCCCACAGTGATATTATTGGTCTTTTGCACTGACCCCCTTTCGGCGAGAGATCCCCTTTTCTTCCTCATCAACTGTAACACAGACTGACTCGAGGAGCTCGGGTTATCGGGGAGCCTATTGTTTTCTTCTGGCTCTTCTTATACACATCAATCAATCGTTCCATTCACAGTTTGGCTTACAAGCTTACAGAGCAAAAGTATATACTAACTTTTTCTTGAATGCATTATTATTATTGCTGCACAGTATAGCTGTAGTGTATGTGAGTCAGTATTTGCAAAATAATCACAGCGTTTCTGTTTTCTGTCAGGGCATATAAAGTGTAGTACATTAGCCACACAGTAGTCATTAGGTGACTTGCTGGGAGTTTGACCTTTAGTGCTGTTAGAGGACGGTGTTAATAAACTTGATGATAGGTCAGGAGGCTCTGGACATATGGCACTCAGTGCTTAATCACAGTGATCTAGCACTGCGTCCTCAGGCTTTTCTTTTTGCCTTGCACTCTTCATGAGCCCCTCTTTAATTACATTCTCATACACGATACTTGTGTATGTAGTCCCTTACTGTTTAAATAACTCTACCCAATGAATGGTAATGAGATTCATGGCGGAGAAAATGTGATACTATGCACTGCTATTAGAATACTTCGTCTTGATGAGCCATTAGAATTTAAAATTCTATTTTGGTTACCGGGAAGTGGAGGCGGGGGGGGGTTTTAACTCTCCAAAATTCATTGTTGCATTGCAATGATTTCCCTTTTCATTAGGCGGAAATGTGTGGCTTTCCCTTTCTCAAGAGTATAAACTGAGTTCGAGTCCAAACTATTCTTAACTCTGGACCCAGCAGGGCACATTTGAGCTATTTCTGTTCTTATGCTAATTTGCCAGTAATTGTTGAAGCCACACACCGACATAGTAATTCAAGTGTCCGTATTAATGTGCCCTCACCGCAACAATTTCTATTTCCAGCATGTCAGCACCCCTTGGCAGCGATGGTATCTTTAAAAAGACCCCCTAACACTCATTACGGCACACATGGACGCTGTCTTTTTGTACAGCCAGAAAGCTATGGGCATGCTGACAAAGTTATTTCACTGATGATGAAATATTGACACTTTGTGTAGAAAATTGTATTGCTAAGTAAACTGCTTTTGTCCAACAATGGATCCTGACATTCAGCAGATATGACATTAAGATTACATTGACTGGTTATTATATAAAACTTCATTACAAACTTTTCAACTATGCGATGTGAAATAAAGGTCAACCAAAACTTGCAAAACATTAGAAACCTTAAATTCTCACTGTGGTAATATCCAGTCAGTTCTCAATCCCAATACGTCAAATACAGCAGCTTGCTCGGTGGCCCTTGCTTCTAGGTTGAAGCATGATGTGAGGTACGTCACTTACACTACTTACCTTACGAGACTAAATGGATTAATTTAAACCTGTACTATGTTTATTTCCCCTAAACCTATCCCAGCAATTTTGGTTCCTGACCACATCTAATAGTATTTTTTGCCTTAACCAAACCAAACCATGACCGTTTGATGACTATGACTTTCCAAAAGTAGTAATACGTCATACTATGTGAAACATTTGTCACCGTGCTTTATTTAGGTTTAACTGGACGTTGTACATCGCATATTGTTGCAAACTTCGGCGCAGAGCCTTTCTTATGAAAGTCGTACTGGAAAATTCATGTAACGCATTAATAATAATAACTCGACCACAGAGCTAAAACAGATGCAGGAGGGGTAGATAGAGTGTCATAGTTTGAGACCTGGTGGTATGTGTCCACAGGGGCATTCCAGGCTTCCCAGCTTTGCCTGATTTCCCAAAACAGGCTTCAATCTCTGGATTACATCTGATTGGACAGACGCCACCAGTTGGCCTAGTGTTCGAAGATTTCAGACCGGAAAAAATGGCAGCACGATTGGAAACCATCTGCTACTATGTCCTACAAAAACAGCCCTGAGACCGGGGAAACAGGTTCCATTTTATGCAAATGAGGAACTGTCTATGAGGAACTGTCTTCTGTCTCTTGGGACAAGAAAATGTTGCATCCTGTGGGCAAGTACATCAAGGCTCCCAAATTTGATGGGTTGGGAGTGAGAACTTGTGATATCAAATGTAGCAAAACAAGCTCAGGAGTACAGGCACATGGTCCCCTTTACAGTGAAAGCAATGACCTCTGCAGTTGTATTTGAGTAAATATGCCTTCCACTTCTACCTTTGTATCTTCTCTTTTAAAACCTGCCTGAAACTTCAGCAAGGTGACTTAAATGTCCAACTATCACTGTCCCGAGGCAAGTTAGTCAGTCAGCTGCCGGTGTCTTGGACAGGCTCTCACCAGCCATGTCCGTGTGGTCATTTTCAAAGTGATAGCTTACACTCCGAATGATGTATGACTCATTACTTGGGTGATTAATGGGGGCAATGGGATCGCACTTTAGGCACTGGTACATTCAGATAGATATTCAAGTGTATATCATATCTCAGAGTGGTTTGGGAGCCTGCCTTTACACACCTAAACTGTCACTGACATGGTATTTTCAAACTCTTTCGCATATGTTATTAAGTTATTAGCTATTAAGTCCTCCTCCGGGAGTAACCAAAGTCCCCAAAGTTATTATTACATTACACTCCTGTCAAGTTCATATGAACAAACAACGCAGCTTACTTACCAGGGGAGACCGTGGCTCAGGTGGTAGAGCGGGTCGGCCTATGTTCGGAGGGTCGGCAGCCAATTGTGTCATGGTCGTTGTGTCCTTGGGCAAGACACTTCACCCATCTTGCCTCGTGTGAATGTGACTGCTGTATGTTTGAGGTGCTGGTCGGAGGGACCGTAGGCCCTGAATGGCAGCCACGCTTCTGTCAGTGCCAGCTGTGGCTACTATCGTAGTTTACCACCACCAGTATGACTGTGTGTGAATGATTGGAACCTGGAACCCTGCGAGGTATCTGGATGGCAACACATTCTGATCTTTGAGTTTGCATAGTTTAGATTTAACGATGACTAATTGTTTCTCCTTAAGGAATGTAGACACAGCTCCAAGGGTCCCGGAGTTGTTCTTCAGCTGGGGATGTGTTAAAGGTTAGCAGGCCATAAAGTACTAAACTGAGTTTGGCCCCCACGCCGAATGGTGGGAGATGCCTAAACGTGTATGTTCCCGTAGAAGGACAGGGAACCCATTTGGCTCATTTTGGGGACAAGACCTAGACCAGCCAAATTAGATGAGTTATGAGAAATGAGCAGGGAGACAGGTCAACTCCTCTTTTAGTCTATTGGATAATTTACCAAAGTGGTAGGGTTAGGGTTAGGCTCGCATAGGAAGAGAAGGGTGTGGCATTTGGTAGATCTCCTAAGATCGAAGGCTCGATAGGATGTCTGATAGAGCAATCTATGCTTTGCCCGACTGCCCTATCATTCCACCCAGCCTTGCCTCCGCAGAATTCTTTTATCATCAAACTGCACGCCGACACCTTTCGATGAAGAAAGCCCAGAAACTACACCTGTAAGAGTGCTTTGGGTGTCTTGAAAAGTGCCATACAAATCCAATCCCTCATTACCAGTCTTTGTTGCCTAAGAGTTAACATCAAGGACTAAACTCATTGCCTGGATCTTGAAATGACCTATCAACAGCACTCAAGGGGTATGGAGTCCATCTTTTTTATCATCTAATAAAGTGGCTGCGGTATTACTTGTTCTCTATCTTTCAGAAACGTTACATGACTGTAAAGCAAGGTACAAGTTTTTAAATCGCTCATTTTTTTTAATGGACTAATGAGCGCCAAATGCATCAAAGGAGGCCATAAACTTCATACCTTGACAGTGTGCTTCAAATGTGTTTGATTTTAGATCATCACTTGAGAATTGGCAATGGTATTCACCGTGACAACTATTACTTTTGAAGGACAAAGGCGAGAGATAATGAAAGACACATTCATAACTTTGTAACTGGCCAGAAATATATGCACTAATTTGATGGATTGTATTTTAATTTGATATCAAATTTTCATTCATCTGTCTGCGTGCTCCTCGGAAACTACTCTTTTCTAAGGTCGCATCACTTCCCACATACTGAAGTGCTAATAACAATCTTCAAACATTCAGTGAGGTTGTTTTCTTCTATTTTTTGCAAAACCTGCCCTCGAGGAATGTGATGTGGAAAAACAACAACATAGTTTAAATTGTACTATATGAAACAGAGGTTCTTGTTATGTGGACATGTGTGAGAATTATGTTTAATTGATAAAAGAAATGCAAATATATATGTAACATGCAGTAGGTCATATCATTTTCTGCGATAGGAGTCTCGCATCAAAACAGCACAGAAAGACAGAGGTTGATGATGCCATGAAGTCACCTGGATTTGAGTTGTCGTCGTCATTGCTAAAGAGCAAATGCTGCAAACAGTAATGAATAGCTCTGCTCCAATCACAAGTGAGCGAATATTAACAGTAGACCATAATAGTGAACAATCACTGGTAGGTTGGGAGTTCAACTACTTCAGAATCAGAAAAACTTTATTGTCCCCTGCAAAAAGCAGTGGAAATTCGTCTTTGACGTGTTCACAGATGTGCAGTTAACATAAAAACAGCAACACAATAAATAAAATGAAATAAATACAGTGCATAGGTACAATACAGAATGAGGCCATTAAAAATGATTTTATAGTGCATTGTTGATGATGTTGATGGCGGATGGGATGAATGATTTTTTCACTAAGTTTGTCCTAGCTAGTGGGACCCTGTAGCGACGGCCTGAAGGAAGGAGTTGGAATGAGTTGTGGAGTGGATGTGAAGGGTCATGTATGATGGAGGTGGCTTTGCGTCTGACTGCCTGTGTGTGGAGGTCTGAGGGAGGACTGTGTGGTACCTGTTATTTTACTTGCGTGTTTGATGATGCGTGACAGTTTGGATTTCCTTCCTCTCTCGAACGTATCATCTGGTGTTATAGCAACTCTGGGGCAAAGGAGGCACTATTGACAGGTGACCAAATGAAACACACCGTTACCTTGAATAAAAGAATACTGATTGGGTTTGAACATTGTTTGGAACATTTGCAATAATGTCGCCAGTCAACGAATTCAACTTTGATGCAGAGATGTTACATGTGATGCCTTTAAATTAAATTGCAATTAAGGCCAAAGTCAAGAGTTACAAGGCGAAAATGTCAGTATGCAAGTTATTTACTGTCACAAACTGGTTTACTGCTCTGTTGGATGGTGTCCCTTACAAACTTGCAGCAACACTTCAAGGCAGCAGTATGCTGTCGCACAGGGATCTGCCTCTCTATTGTTTTACTTAATTTTTGCTGATTGAGGATATTGTCTTGAAAGATGTCCCTCAATGCTCTGTATTTTAAAAAAAAAATATCCAATCTCAGGCAGTTTTAAGTGCCACAGTGGCATTGCTTCACATAAGTAAGTTGTTTACTCATAAATAAAAGAAAGCATATCGATCCTATTTCTTTTTGCTTGCACAGCGTACGCGACACTGACTTATTGATGCCGAACTCCAGACTCCAGTTTTCAGATTGTGATGTCTGATCAGGGAATCAAAACAAAGACTTTCTAGAGCCCGGTGAGTACAGTACGTGTGTACAAATATCAAAATATGAAGCTTTCATTGCAGTGTGTGAACTGTTTTTCCTGGTTTAGTAAAACGGTGGGTTTTGGGCTAGGTGAATCAGAGTTTGTTTGCCAAGAGTTTTGTTTTACAAGAAGAACAAATCTTGGAGGTCTGTTTTAACAAGGTACACCGTCACACACAGGATACGAAAGGTCTCCCGCATCCCCCATTTTGTAACTTTTGGAAAAGGAAAAGAAATAATTGGGCTGAAAACTCATTCCTCATAGCTTCCTGTTACTTGTCTAAAGCATTAAATAACGAGATCTAGACAAACGTAAGGCCTAATCAAAAGAGGTACGTTTAGTCAAGCTGCTCACGGCAGAAGCCCTGCAATATGTGCACACATAATGACAGATATTTAGTTGCTGTTAGTTTAGAATCAAGTAGTATTTGACTTGCATTAGATCCTGGAAATGGCTGCAAATGCACTGGAGGATTGTTGGACCAGTGTCTTTGTAATTACTGATTGCACATCTCAGGCTTATCTATAACTTATAGCAAAGATTATTTTAGTGTATGCACGGCTCACAGATTCACCCTCATCATCATATCTAACTCACAATGTAATCATCACTGTAATTTCATGGCAAAGGTCATGGCTTGAACAGTCTTAAGGGGGAGAATTCAACATTGTGAAGAACATATACTCTATTTTTCTTAAGGGTGTTCACGAGAAGGTCAATGCCATCGTGAAGCCACCACAAGCAGCAAATTGGTTTAGCGCTAAACCTGGAAATATGCTAACCTGGCCCTTTCCAAATGCGTCGGAATCTGCCCGCCAGCACCTCTGAAGATCACCGATTAACAGGTTAACCGTGCAAAAACTAAAGTATAATTGTGTTGTGTTTTCTTAGCAGTCACCTGGTCTCGTCGTCAACGTGAGGTTTCCAGGCAACCAGCCGAGGGTCAAAGTCAAGTCAGATCAATGTATTTTCGTAGGACGTTTAAAACTAAATGAGGGACCAAAGTGCTGTAGCCTGTGAACGTATCCGAGCAGAGTTGATGATAATAAACCAAATGACTGATGTTTGAATTTGTAAAACAACCAAAATGGGAGCCCATTTAGTAGAGGCAATTTAAGCAAGATTAAAGCACGATAAAAAGGTGAGTAGTATTTTGTTTGTTGCAATCTGCTGTTTTCCCCCCATGTCTCCAGCCTTTGTGCAAAGATAAACTAACCTGTTGTTAGCACATTTAGTGCACAGGCATACGAGTTGCATCAATATTCAATATTATCATCTGAAGAAAGAAACTATCCCTTTTACTGTTTGTATCTAATATGTAGACCTCGGTTTATACAACATGTAGCATAGCTATATTGCATTAGCCCTTCAGTAACTTAAATTCCCCCCCCCATGCTGTTACATGCTTCAATTCTCTGGTGCCTTTATAATTATTAGGATTTCCAGGTAAGACTGCATGGAGCTGATGATAGTGAAGAGGCATTTTTAGCTAAAGCTGAAGAACTAAAGACTTTTTTTTTTTTTGCTCATGCTAGATAAGAAAGCAAAGCTATGTCTACTCACTGCTGACCGTTGTAAGCCCTTGAAAACAGATAAGGCATAGGTGCCTGGACTGAAAAAAAAAAAAACAGAAAAAAAAAAAAAAACTTCACAGCGGAGATATTGCCCTTCAGACTGGTTATAAGCCTCTTTTAGCTGATAGCTCCTGAGGTGAACAGTGTTAGCAATGCCCCTTCAGAAACTATCTCGATCTGAAAAGGGCACCCTGTGTAAAAGGGCAGACCTTTATCCCAACCTCACCAAATTACAATAATAATTCATAAAGAATACAGTCGTAAAAAGGAATGGGTTATTAATCAGTGCCCTCCCACAGGAGTACTACCTGCAGAAATTTTATTAACTTTATTTTGAGCACATTACTCTTCTATCACCTCTTTGAAATACACCATATTCAGGAGGTACGACTTAATTGCCTCCATATTTCTACTTTGCCCCTGAAAGACATTGATGAGGGGGTTTTAGTGGGTCTCTTAATAGAACTTTCCTCTGTGCACTGTCATTTCCAGAGATTAACAGATGTGTTTGCTACATTCATTACCTGTCTGGCTCAGGGAAACACGGACTCTGCTAGTGTTTTGCATGACAACCACACCAGGCAAGTCTTTGGATACCATTGAAAACATTTAACTCGGGGAAATTGATGCTGTAAGCAGAGCCACTGCTGCCAGATGGCAATAGGGGAATGAAAAGCAGGTAGTAAAAGCCTCAGGTCATGATTAAGCGGACTGCTGGATAAAGCGCACTGCTGCAAATGCATGTTGCATAGTGATCAACAAATGCCAGGCAGCCCAGGAAGCATCAGTTCCTTCCCAACAGGTTTCAGGTTAGTGTGGATAAATGCCGAGGATTTGGAGAACATAATAAGTGTGTGTGTGATGACTGCTGTAACCCAACAGAAACAGTCTTTAAAGACATCCTTGTAGAAATTCCGCAAGTAAACACGGCAGTAATCGTTACCTTTGACCAGCGTGTTGGTTGATGCACTGGAGCTTTATCTCGCTTGGTAAGACACAAACAGAGCTTGGCCTAGAGCAAACTAGAGTCATCCACCGCGAAGATGCATTTCTATCATCTTCTGAGATGGAGTGCCTATTTCGGGCAGATGAATGACTGAGCACGAATGAAAAGAGGCGGACTTGGAAACCAAGAGTTTTCTTCTGCAAATATATCTTGCAGGTCACCGCGGTTGCAACTCATATTCCAATTGTTGCCAAGGAGGGAAAGAATGCTTTAAGAAGCAGAAACAAGAGAGGTTCTCCAACACTACTAGAGACACTGCCCTTAGGGAGATGGTGAGGTATGTTAATTAATACATAATTCGAAAATAGACACCATTCCTTAGACTGGGGACCGAGGCCTTCATACCCAGCGCGTGTGCACGTGTACGTGCATGGATATTTGGATGACTCTGACTTTGGAATGGAAGGAGAGGGAAAAAAAAAAAAAAAAACCTGCTGGTCTCCTCCCGTTCCTCGCCCTCCCTGCCCACACCAGCCCCCCGAGGAGGTGATCGGACGCGTCTGTTTCCCGGAGATAAAGGGCTGCTCACCACATCCCCAGAGCTGGGAGAAGTTGGCACCGAGCACGCTGGCAGTCTGCTCATGTAACAGACCCTGTCACTGACACTGAGAGAGGGAGACAGAGAGAGAGGACGAGGGTGAGACAGAGGGGTGAGGGAAAGGGGCTGAATTAGTGAAAAAAAAAGGTAGGTGAGATGTTAAAGGGGCGTAGTCTGGCTCTGCACACACAAAGAAAATAATCATTCATGCAAACAAGTATTGGATAAATACACAGAATCTTTCATTCAATTTTTTTAGATAATATTTGGTACTTGCATCAGAAATACAATATATGCATGTGCTATCATGCATACCCACATAGCCTGTTTATCTGGACCACAGCCAGCTGGTATAAAATCAATGTGCATTCAAGGATAGTGTGAAGTGTTTCCACTCCAGAAAGTCCGAAGTTGTCCTCAATTGATTGAACTTTTACAATGTCCATTAACTGTCATTTTAGATAATTCCCCAAATTTGACAACACAGTTGGAGCTCAATAGCCCAACAAGTCCCCTTACCTTAACGACTAAATGGATGTTTGTCAGGGCTCAGAACGATCCATATGACCATTTTCAGAAATGACTCACAGGAGCTGTTTTTTGTTTTTTTCTTAACGGCCACTGCTATGGTTAAATTATAGCCAAAGGAAAAGTTTGACTTTGAGGGAAATACACTTCCTGATTTCTTTTTCAGGGTTAGATGGGGACACTGATACCACTGTCATGTCCGTGTGGGCAACATGAAACTATCACCGGCATCTGGTAGGCTAACGTAGACGAAAACTTGAAACGGGGGAAACAGTTAGCTTTGCTCTGTCCAATAATAACAAAATACCAGCATGTTAAACATTCATGCTGTTTGTTCAATCAGCATAAAAACTGAAGCGTAAAAAAGCCAAGTTGCAATGTTGCAGAGGGTGAAGAGCTCGACTGTTTCTTGAGCCCAATCTTTGTGCTAAGTTAAACTAACCGGCTGCTTGCTCTAGCTTCATATTTAGCCCGCCATATGGACGTGCAAGTGCGCCATTAATCTTCTTATCTTACTCTCACAAGAAAAGTGAATGAGCGAATCTCCCATCTAATCACCTAAACTCAGTTTGAATGGTTAAGGTCAGGGAGAGGTCTTCTTCATGGCTCAAACATTCAGCATTAACTGCAGACTGGAGAAAGCTCATTGAATACAATATCTGGTGTTTGAGTCACATATCTTTAGTGTTTGAAGGAAAAGGAAACAGCAATGCAATGCCAGAAATCAATATTTATGAATAATAAGAAACAAACTAATAAACTATTTATTACTAAAATAAAGTGTAAGCAGAATGAAATGCAGTCCCTTTGCTTCATTTTAACACATACAAATATATATGACTAATAACTGAATCAACTGCATCGATCTTGTACTTCGTCTCCCATTTATAGGCCTCCAGAAATTACCTTGCATGTATCCTTAATATCTGCCTTCGTCTAATTAATTTTGTTAGGCGAACAATCTCTCCCATCTCTTCACACATGAATGCATGCTGCAGGCACTTGGATCAAAATACAGATGTACACACACCTTGTGGGTCCTCACATGCACACACACACACACACACACACACACACACACAAACACACAAACCCACTGAGGCCAAGCTCGATATCATCCTGTGTACAAGCTTTCCGCGACAGCCTCTCTGCTTTCATTTTCTCAAATGTAGGCTGTCCTATATGCTCCACCACAGGGAATATCAATAGACCAACCATAGCATTCACAGAGATCAATACAGTGGAATATTCTCCCTCTCCCTCTCTTTCTTTGTCTCCCTCTCTTTGTCTCTTTTGTTCTCCTCAGATCACTGGAGCCTTTTATATGGACCTTTTTTTATATGGAGCAAGTGTGACACAAATTCTGCATGCTGCTACTCCCCAAAACACTAAATTAGAAGTTTGGTGAGCAATGGTCTGTGTGACCCAAATAAGAAAGATGCCCTTGCATTTGGGTTGATGCCGTTGGAGATTGCAGATACATGAAAGATGAATAGTTTTTAAGTTTCGTACGGAGTAGCGGCGACTTTTTCACCCTCATTCATTCATTCATGACAGTTTGATTGCAATTTTAAACTCTCTTATTCTCACTGATTGGCTCTCTGAGTCAGGTACCGACAAAGGGCCAACTACTGGGCGTGCTAATCAAAGTTAATACAAGTACAATTTTATTTAATTTGGAGAGTTAAAAATTAATTATGCTTGTTCTGTATTATGACTCACTACTCTGCAAAGAGACACGGCCTGTTTAATTAAAAAATATGCCCACAACATATTTTTGGAGTATATTATGCATTTGTTTAACAGAATATAATACAATTAACAGTAAGTGAAGTTCAGGAGAGGTGGTGTCATGTAGGATATCATGCAGGATTGATACACTGATAATACACATGATGGGTATAGGACACATTTAAAATGTGGCTGGGACAATCTAAAGAGGGTCTCTGGGATCTCCCCCTAGAAACTTTTTTAACAGGGTATATGTCATTTCTTGTATTCTGCCTCGATGCCTTGATACCCTTCATCATTTTTTCTTTGGTTAATTTGTTCCTTCTTTCAATTCATCCCTTTCCTCTTCACCCTTTTAGTCTCATTTGCCTTATTACTGTTCTGTGTCCTGTCGTGTTTACCATCATCCAACCCTCTCTGTGCTCAGGGCTTTTTTTGTGTGGCCCACCATAACTCAAGTGATGGTGTTTGGGCATTAGTGAGTAGTTTACATCAGAAAGGTGCCTGTGTGTGTGAGATTCAATCTGCCTGGGTGTAAGGTAGCAGTGAAAATGTGGTATGCGGTTTCATTAATTTAGGAATGGTCAAAGTGGAATGGTTTTGATAATGAGGCAAAAGAGCGATGAGTGAGCTGACGGATCCATTTTCAACATGATAAAAGTGTGTGTGTCGGGGGATGCAAATAGTTTGCATTTTGTGTCAGGTGTGTATCGGGAGTTAGTCATGGTCCTAACCCCCTATAGAGTCAAACTGATGTCTGTCAGTCAACACAAAGCACTTTGTCAACCATTTCTTTCTCATCAACTGGATAGCGTACAGGGTTTATTCTCATCTTTTCATCTCGATGCAACAAGTTGTGTTCTGTACTGATTTCTAGAGCATAAAATTGCAAATATATAATTTGAGATCCTAAAGGAACCCACCGTATAATAACCAGACTAGCAGACAAGACTGATGTTTTACCATTTAGTTTAGTGTTTTTAATAAACTTTTAGAAATTGATTGTTTTATTGCCTCTGTAATTTGCTCTGGCCTCTTTAATCTATGATAGACTTTACAGAAAACTCTATGACTTGCCTATATTTCACCATCGTATAGCCTATACGACTCATGGCGAATTCTGTGTGCATTCCGCCCAGTGATCGCGTAATCCAATTGTGTAGTGTTTACATAATCCGGGTTGTTTATCAATCCATATGTTCACGCAAATGACCATATGTAATCTGTGTGTCTAAATCTGATTTACTAGATTAATAAGCATTGCATGAGATTCCACTAATCAGCCAAATGGCCTTCTTTTCATAATGTGCAGCCCTGAAGCCAAAGCAAACCAAAACTAAACAATAAATAAATAAATGCGTTAACTGAAATAAAAATGAAACTAATGTTCATGTAAATGGGTCGTCTCTGGTGTTCTGGGTTCATTTGACTCAATGTCTGTAATCTATGTACAATTAATTTTGAGCGTAATCATTCGATACGAAGCAGATCAGAGGATCTCCATGGGGCCTCTGATACAAGGGATACACATCTCCCAGCTAATTATTGATTGGTTACAACACTCCCTGCGAATGGGCATTGTTTGTGCAGAGCAGAGATGATAGGCAAAGCGCTGTTATCAGTATGTAGTCATGCCCGGTGAGTATTTAATGAGTTTGTTATTTTATATGAGTTTGTTCGCCTCTTTCTGTTTCCCCTTGTTAAAACGTTTTATCCAGTGACGGGGGCCAATGTGCCAATTGGCACTGAATCTGTCATGTTACAACTTGTAATTTAACTGGTTCCAATCGATACCTCATTATTTGAGGTTCATTACGAAGCTATTATTGTTTGACAGTACACTCGTTAAAGTCGTGACCTGGGAGGATAATTGAATTGCATGCCTCTTACAGAAGATATATTTAATGTTATTTATTCATGTATGTATTCGTGTCTGTGTTTTTGTTTCGTAAATAGCTTCTGTGTCCACTTTTGAGCACTTGTCAGCGTTTAAAAGTAAAGATTGCTCCATTACATTTCGTAAAGTGTGAATTGCTTTGTTTGTTTGTATAAAAAATGGCAGCATTTTGATTTACTTAATAACAAGTAAACAGATACTCATAGTAATTAATTCTCCACATTTGAGAATCACATGGTTTTAAATTTAAATTTTGGCTTTTAATCACTAATAAAACCTAAAGTGAATTATGATTTATATCATGATTTGTTTTCCCTTCTCTCATTGTACTTGTCTTCTTAGTAACATTTTTATTTACTGCTCTAGAAAGGTGCTAATTGTTACAGATTGGTTTAATGACGCATTATGTAAATAGATACGATACACAATGAATATATGTATGCATGTGTGAAAAACAAGACTTTCACAAGGAGTCAGAAAAAACAGCCTAGCTGTTTATAAGCCTGGCGCTGACACAAATTCAAACACATTCATTAAGCGTTATTTATCCCCTAATTATCCCTTCTTTCTCTAGCCTTCTTTCCAGGTCATGGTCACAGAGACAGCGGGACTAGCTGATCCGTCATTCCTCGTCCTCAGCAGCTCCCTCTCACTCCTCTTGATCCGGGGTTCTCCTGGCTATTCTGGAAAGTGTGTCCCTCCAGGATGTCACAGGTCGGTCTCTCTGCAGCCAGTCATGCCTGGAACACCTTCAAGGTAAGGCACCCAGGGGTGCATCTTTCTCTGTCAATGTGGAGAAGCAACAGCTCCTGACCCTTGAATCTATGCCAGGTGAATCTACAATCTCTTGCAGACGGACAGAATCTGGACATCACGTTACGTTCAGAATGAAGATCAACTTTGCTGTGACTCAGCTACTTTCGGTTGACTTCCCCTATCATATTGTAGCTGTCAAATGATGTGCAATACTATAACTCATCTACAAATGTGTTACTCTTTCGTTCATCCGTATTCAGTTCGTTCCACCGCCTGCACCTGATGAAAGCAAATGAAATAGCCCTAGATTTCTATTGGAACTACTGGGGGAGATTCTGGCATCCATGAATCAGCGTACAGTGACATTTGCAGGCACATTCTTTTCTTCATTATGATACTAAATGTGCCAAAACATTTTGGCTTGACTCTTACTAGTATTTCTAAAACAAGAAATTGCATACAATGACAAACAGCCATCCAATTATTCAGGGTGTGAACTGCAGGGGAGCCAAGGGGAGCTCGGCTCCTCTTAATAAGACATGAACTCCACCGAAAACATGATTTGTAAAACGCTGGAGTGGTCTCTAAAATATTAACAGTGTACTATTGTTTTGCCATGAATTTCTACTTTTTCTGCATCCTTATCATCATGGATAATCTGTGAAATTAGGTCGTTATTGATATATATCGTTCACGCGTCCCTTTGTCTCTAATTCAATTCAATAAAGACACAAGCACGCATTGGATTCTCGTCATCACCATCAAAGTGTGACGGCGCAATATCATAAATGTCGCTCACTTTAACTTTGAGATAAGGAAAGAAAATAAACATTGTTTTACCCTCACTGTCATGGTCGCAAATGTATTGCATAATTTCAAAAATGAAACAGTTCCCTGTTTTCACTTATGTTTTTAAGGTAAGGGCTCTTCCCAATTAACTCTATTATTCACTGTCAGCACTACACTGTATGTGATGGGTGTTGAGGGCTGGATTGCTGGTAGGCAGCCATGCCTATTTTTGTTATTTACTTGTCTGTGCCGTTAAAGGCTGTTTTTCTCATACATTATGCTCACCTATGCCATCTAAATTGTAATGAGAAAGTGATGTGCTCAGCTGTATGTCATGAGTAAATACTGTGTAAACTAGTGTGGTGCCTAGTGTTCTGTTTTTGATTTACAGGCTCATACACTTGTGTTGATAGGCTGTTTTTGGTATTTGGTCAATGTCTAGGCCTAAAAGCGTGCAACTTTTCTTTGCAACAGGTGTCACAGTCAGTCCTCTCTTCCAAGCACCAAGGCCAGCTCCCAAAAGCAGTTTATATAATTTACACAGTGCAATTAGCGATGGTATAGCTTGATTAGCACTGCTGTATCAGTAAAGTATTTCTTAACCCACACCGTTCTCTCACTAATGAATATTGACTGAAACATGGCTCCTATGACATCACCTTTAGTGGACACTTGAGGCTGCGTGACACTGGCCGGTTATGTTTGCAAGCCAGCATGACATGTCAGCATTTTGGCACATCCTGGCTACGATGCCATGACCTCTCTTTTTTTGTCCATATAGCACATCTGGTGTGTTCTGTGTGTGTAACATGCCACTTTTCCCGAATTGTAATCAGTTTTCCGGCTTTTTTTCTTTATTTTTTTTGCCACTGCTAATCCCACACGCACTGCCATCCTGCTCTCCAAACTGGATGCTGCACAACCAGCCAGCTAACATACCCTAGCTGTCTTCATTAAACCCTTTTACTGTCATAGCAGGAAGGAGACTGATGAGACAAATTGTGTTAACAATAGCTCAGAACCATTACATATCCCATGACTGTGAGCCAGCATGCACAACAGCACTCACCTCAGTAGTTGGTTTTTAATGCTATCAATTACACCTGTGGTTTTTCTACTATGTCTGCTGTGGAAAGGGTGTAGACTACAGCATGCGTCTGCTTACACCGTATGATAAACTCACCTTTACCCAAACAACAGAGGCATGAATAATCATTTTCAATTTATTTGTAAGACCAAACGCAGTTTATGATAATTCGTTTGGAGGCTGTGATTCATTTGTTGACCACGACTATTTTTAGCTGTTCCAATCTGTCTGACTTGGACCGCATTCTGTAAATTAAAAATAACATTAGTCCTGCCCACCGATTGGCTGCTTCTCCGACAAGAGCACAGCCATTCACAAGAGCAACACCAGGACTATTTTTAATCTCTAAATACAATCTAAGACGTGGGAGCGATTCGGGAGAAGCTTGTGCTGGTTTAACGCGGCGATTGAGGCAACATGACAGATGCCGAACGTGGACAAGCAATTTGTTTGATTTGGCACGAGCACATGTGTGTGCCGCACATCTCATTGTACACACAGAGTACTTCTGAAGCCGACCGATGCTTCCTCAGAAATCTTCCGCGAACTAATCAGTTCAAATCACACTGATTGCTCTCAGCAGAAAATTAATCTAATTTTCTGTCAAAGCGGCTGCCAGTTACTTAAGATCCGATCTCTTTCATTCTTTCACTCTCATTTCTCCTCTCCCTCACTTTCCCACTCTCTTTAAGCCTTGGTTAATTAAAATGGAAAGGAAAGGATTTGCAGCCAGTAATTCAACTTATAGAGGAAGTTAATTATAGAGCCCAGTGAATCATATAAAGAACATTTTCAACTAGTTGTGAAAAAAAAAAATTCCCAAACCTTTTAGATCGCTGTTTCAAACATGCACTTTTACAGCAGACGTTGATAGTGGATCATATGTAGACACATTTTCACTGAACTGACCCTTTACTTATACAGACCAAATCACCAAATCATCGCTATGAAATCATCTTATCTCTACGCATTTTATTATCCGAGAAAAATGGTCAGTAAAATATGTATTCTGGGACCCCAGACATGTTGATATAGTTTGAGACGGATTCAGACACAGCCGGTGTTAAAAAAAAGTCTCACTCCCGTTTCACAGCTGTGCACACTTCCTGCAACTTCCACCCATGCCAACACAGACACACATTCCCACCACCACCACCAACAACACATTCAGCATGACTCTTTGTGTTTTCTAAGAGGCAGAAATGTAATTATTTCAATCAATAGAAAGCATAATGCATTAACAAGTGATGTGAATCCCAGTTCAATACAAACACAAAACTAGATGATAATGAATCAGAGTCGATATCATGAGAATTGTCACATTTCCAGTGGGAAATTGATCAAGACTAAAGTGATTTTACCTCTGTAGTCAGCGTGACTATACTGAGGCATTGTTTTCATCTGTGAACATAAAGGTTTTATCCTTACAGTCTTGTATGTATCTTTTTAGAAGTATTTCTAATTTTCCAGTAGAATAGTTTCTTTGTTTTTATTATAACAGCAGCAATAAAAAATAAAAAAACACAGTTAGTCACATGTCAGTGTTGTGAACAATATGATCCATGGGACTATCAAACTGTTTTACATTTAAAAGCAAAAAGGAAAGTAAAAGCAGGTAAATAAAAACACCAATTTACATTTTCCAAGGGAATATGAGTCAAGTCCAATTAAAACCAACACTTTAGACCATTTGGAAGCATGTCAGTGTTTAGAGGCCATTTGCTGTTTTAATTGTGTGCGAGATAAAAGCAAAAACAACAATGATGAAAGCCTAAAAGATCAGTGTTAAAGTAGTCCACTTTTCTCTATGGACTTGTCAATGTCAGTGGAATTAATGCATGCACTCCTGTGATCCACAAAGTTCTGTTTACACATGCTTCCACAATTTAACCAATTTGCAGTCTGAACCAAAGTAAGAGTCATCTAAATGTAACTGAAAGGATATAAGATATATCTATAAGTGCCTAGATCACCTAGATCAAGGTACAGTACATCCTTGTAAAATGTAAATGCTTCCTCAACTGTTAGAGGATCACACAAACACAGAACATTCTGTCATTTGGAAGTGGCCAGAAATATGCAGCTAAGACTCTTTGACTCTTGGTCCGAAACCAAGATCCAGTCACAACAGAGTAACTTTTTAATGTATTGCAAAGTAAGACATAATACTGAGGTGGTAGGTAAAAAATGGACTTTGGCACAATAAAACCTGCTATACAAAATGCCATGTCTGCAACTGCTCACCTAAAGCGCTGTCTGCCTCCAAGGGTCAGAGGCAGAGAAAAGAGCAATAGTGCCTGTAATGAACAGAGTCGAGAATAGGTGAATTCATGAGAGAAGAACTTGTATTAGAGCATCAAAGACATGAAATTGGGGCACCTGCATGTTTAGGCCAAAGCCCGGGCTTATTGAAATTCTGCAGAATGATTTTAAAGACTCGTCATGCAATTTGGCCAAGGTTGGGGAAGGAATGAATTCAAGAAATCCTGAAATCATACGCGTACTTTATACACAAGGAAAGGGTTTGGCTTGTGTCAAAGTGGAATTAGTCAACGTTGTTTCATACAATGGCACACAATAGCTACAAGTAGTATTACAATATTTTTATACAAAACCTGTTTTGTTTCAGAGAAATGAGAACGTCACAGTAAGAGCTTGATCCACCACCAGAACATTTTCAACAGACTTTCTGAAACTCTGAAACTCAACTGGATGGACCAACAATACTTTTCAAAAGATTCCCAAATCTGATGTTTTGATAGTGGTGCATTTTAATACATGGTTCCAAAATCTTGTAGGTGTTCAACTGGGTTAAAGTCTAGCGACTGCAAGAATCACAGCATAACAATTAATCCTTTTCATGACCATCAAACCATTCAGTAACCCCTCATGCCCTTTGCAGGATCTGTCTCAGTGTGTTGACGACATAGGAGCCAATAACAAGGCAACCACAAAGAATTAAAGAATTACTCTAACACCTACTTATCAAGACAGTAATGTTTTCTTCTTCTTCCAAGTTATGTTTGAATAAAAAGTTTACTTTTCAACAGACTTTCTTCAAAAAAGTGAAGGCCTCTCATGCTTGATTATTTTGCTAGCTTCTATTTTTTTTTATTGACTCTTTAAATGGTTTTCTTTCACATTAAATCAGACAAATGGAATATTGAGACGGATGGTTATGCTGCCGAGCAATGAGCTTTACCTATTGTTAGAATATCACTGCAAATGTGTGCTATTTCATGCTTCTTTAGTGGACCCAGCCCTTAATCCCATTGTTCCTAGCACAAAAATCCAATTTGCACTAATTTCATACACCGCTGCACTGAATTTACACCAATCTACAGTATCTACCTCCAGCATTAGAATCAATTTTTCACTTACTGTACTGTATGTCCTAGACTTTACATGTAGCCATGTTGGCATTGTACTTATTTTCTTTATTTATGGATCGTATTGTCGTGCATACATACACGTCTATTTCTGATTAAAGGAGTGCGCACCAGACCTGACACTGAGTGTTAATATTTAATTTGTCAACTCAACATCCACATAATTTGGTCGCCTCACCAGATTATCATAATATGACATTGCACTGCTTTTTCCAATTATCAGAGCAACATAAGAAAATCAGATTGAATGTGAGGGCACGGAAAGAGAGTGGGGAAATATTAACACAGAAATATAATTAAATGCCAGTCACACGGGCAAAAAAATAATATTAGCACGTAATTGTTGCTGCAGACAATACAGTGGAGTTGATATCAGATAGATTTATATGGCAGGAGAGCTGACAAAAGATGATGTGTATCATCCAAACCACTGAGAGAGGCCTAATGAGTTCCCTTATTATTGCTGCATGCCACTGCTTCAACTTCTATGCGCTTGCATTATTGATGCTGCTGAAGTTATTCAGAAGATCGTGTCTATGTGACATTTCATTATTTGATAACTAAAAAGCATTTGAATATTCTTTGTGCCGCCATTCAGATAATCAGCGCAACCAACAGGCTTCATTGCCTTCTCTATGAACTGCTGATACTTGCCCCACATAGCAACATGGAAGTCAAGTATGAAAGATAAGCAGATGTGTGCCTCTCAAACAGAGGGGAAACATCTTTAACATTCATTCAGTCATTCGGGCAAGGGGGGATGAGTGCATGTCTCAATGTGTTCAGTGTCTTTTGGCTTTCATTGATTCATTGGAGATACTGCTTGTGGATGCAGTCGGGGTCCATTAACTGTGATACTTTTCCAGCATGCTCGTTGTGCGGACCATTATTAAACCCAGTTAACAGCTGCCAAACAGAGCCAGACAGAGATTCTTTGTTCATGACACACTCCCCATATCCCCGGCACAGCGAGAGCACTTAGAGACTTTCTGCCATTGTAAGACATCTGCTTTCAAACATTAACAATGCTTCATAGCCTCCTAATGGAGTCTCCAAGGTAAATACGTCCATTTCTGAGTAGTGTAACATGCTTACTTCTCTAAATTTTAATTCACTCTTTATTTTTACTTTATTTTAGTGACTTTTTACTTTTATGTGTGCATGCTGTTGATTCTAACGTATAAACTTTGTCAGCAAGCCAGAACGTTAAGTAAGGGCACATTCATTGGTTGGAAGTAGCACTCACGCTCTTAAGCACACAAAAGAGGGCCCATGACACAAAAAAAGACAAAATACTGATGACCAAATACTGATTCTCTATCTGGCTCAGGTTGCATTGTAATCCTCTTCTCTTGAGTGTGAATTGTTTGTCTCCATTGTCAGGTGCTGCTTCTGTCTTGAGTCGCCACCTGCCCTGACAAAATGCAACACTCCAATAATCAGCCAATGTGTGCAATCATTTGTATGTCCACCAGTCCTGCCAGCGGGAAAAATCAATATTATCATGGCCCTATTGTGTTATCAGAGCACGTGTGCAGATTCACTCTCAACCTTATGGATGCCTTTATTGCAAGACCAGCATGGGCTGAATCTCCCTGCAGTAACTAATATGGGATTTTTCTCATTACAGGCTTTGTGATCACAAGACAGAAGCGGGAGCTGTAAGTAGAAGAGGAAAAAAAAAAACAAAAAAAAAAAAAACAGATGCAACACAGCAGATAAGGTGGTGCTGATCAATAGCTTCAAATTCTAATAAGGTTGACCCCCTTGGCAAATTGCATTGATCCACGAAAGAGAAAAGATGCCAGAAATAAATGAGTGGACACAGGGCAATGATTACTCTCTGCATTAATGTCCCTTTCCTAGCAGACATCAGCAATCACTTTATGTGGGAAAGTATGGTGCTCCGATTCACTTGGATTGATTTTACTATGCAGGATTCCTCCTGTAGAAACTTGCTGCATTTCATATATTGTATGTCATTACAAATGCAATCAGGAATGAGATAGGTACCCAACGATGCCTAACATTACATTGTAGAGATGGTGAGTTAAACTCTCTTTCCTGAGTCGAGTTTGCATGAGTCACTCACCAAAGAGAGTTGGGTTTTAAATTCAAGAGCCACAGCTCTCATCCAACAAGCCTCTTCTGGACAGAATGGATCAAATTCTGGTCAGAGGTTATGAGGCTCAAAAATATGAATCCACCATTTTACAGCCACTCGTTTTTTGCATTATTGTGTGTAATATGTGTTGAGCTCCTGATGGACCGAGAAGTTGTAATTACAAGGTTTGATTGCTATGTCAACTTGGCTTCCAAGCCCGAAGCTGTTCCTGGAGGCTTGCATAGAAGCACTTAACCCTTTAGGCGCCAGAGTCGCAAATTTGCGACACACCGCGGTACTGAACAAAACAGCTGTTTTCTCCCAATAGAGTGTTACATGTCGTTCATACTCCCCACCACTAGTAGGCAGACATCCCATACTTAGACCTTAGCTCATAAAAACGTCTTGCTTCAATGCAAAATGTTCGAGGAAGTCCCATGCAAACTGTGGGGTGAGAGAGCGGAGACAGTGCGCCAGGAAGCCATTTTGCTGAAGGGGTATTGCTGGATTCAGAAGTTATTGAGACGAAATAAACGACAATGGCATGCAAAAAGTTGACACTTAGGCTACGTTCACACTGCAGTTACAAGTGACCTGAATCCGATTTTTTCGCTCATATGTGACCCACATCTGATTTGCTTTTGACAGTGTGAACAGCACAAGTCGCATTGAATCTGACATTTTCTAATCAGATTCAGGCCACATTTAAATGTGGTACTGAATCGGATACGTATCGGATTTTTTTGAATGCGACCGCAATCTGAACAGCCAGGTCGCATTTAATGCGACTTTGACGTCATTCTGACCCACGCTGCACTGTTTTGTAAATGAATGACAAATAAAGTTGATTGAAAAAAAAGTGTGCCACAGGCGGGAGCGAGCGGGAGCCACGAACATAATCAAAACAAACATGGAGGACAGCAGTGATCCTGCTCGGTGTAACCAGCCACATCCCGATCCCACCACTCCTGGCTCTGACGCCGCATCCAAATACTCCTCTGTACGGATGTTGCCACTATTGCTCCGCATAGAGCCATCATTAAAGTATGAATTTTCTTTCTCCTCTTCCTCCTTCGTGATATCACCCGCTCACAAATTTGCCGGCTGCCGCCACACACTGTTTTTAGCATTAAGCCATACAGTCCCACGTTACCGGTTGCCGTTGCCATGTTCGCTTCAGTAAACACCGCTGTGGCGTGATGTCATCAATGATCAACTGCGCATGCGGGTCACTTCAGGAGCGTGAGCTGTTCACACAGCAATCCGTAGACAGGCCGCATTTAAAGAGGTAATGTGAACAGCCAAACAAAAAAATCGGATTTGAGCAATAAATCGGAATTGTGCATTAAGACCTGCAGTGTGAACGTAGCCTTAGGGAAGTGATTGAGCTTCTATTCGGTGATTCTGATTCTGAAGTGGAAAATCTAGCTTTGGGAGATGACGGTCGGTTGATTAGTGAGCTTGCTAGTCGCGGTGCGTCTTTGCATAGCAATGGCGGTGCCGCGCAGAGCGAGGAAAACGCACAAGCACTAACATGCCCAATAGGTGGGAATGGAAATGATACACAAACTCGTAGTATCAGTAGGGAAGCGAATGGATGTGGTAGAAGTAGCGGGGGTGGTGAGAACAGCGCTGGGTGTCAGCGTTAGTGTTCACTCTTTCCACCGCGACGGTCACGTAGCCTCCATCCGCGGCAGCGGTGCAGCTATGCGCCGCAGCAGTGTTCACGAAGCACAAAGCACACACGAGTCCAACTCTTCTCACAACACTAGAGGAGATAGCAGGGGGAGACGTGGGCAAAGTGTTCGTAGAAAGGCTGATGGGTGTCGTAGGGGCAACAGGGGAAGGCAGAACAGGGCTGGAAATGATGATGATGATGGTAATGGTGGCTGGGCTTACTTGAGAGATGAAGTATATGGATAAAGCCCTTTGATGAGCAAATTGGATATCGTGGTGACAGAAAGCTAAGCAATGATTCAAGGTCTATAGTTTTTTTGTCCCTCTTTCTGACTGATGATTTCTGGTATCTTATAACAATGGAGACAATGCTCATCAGTATTTAGGCTGACAGGAACTAATTCCAAGTTTGCGGTTTCATGAATGGTATGATGTAAATGTAAATATATATATATATATATATATATATATATATATATATATATATACATAGTTCTTATTGTCTCTATGCCTTGCAATGAGAGGCTCCACACTCTACAAATATTACAAACTTTTATCTGGATAGATGGGCACAGATAAGGCCTCTGCAGCTAAAAGACGCCTACTGTTATTATTATCATATAATAATAATAATAATGATAATAATAATAATAAAGAAGAAGAGAAGAGAAAACAAGAAAAAGGGAAGAAAAAAAAGTGTCCTCCAATGGGGGGGATGGTGGGTAAAAAAAACGCATACTTTTTACATGAGTTTCGTGGTGTACTAATAGTTCTAGTTTATGACTGTTGGCTTACAATTTACTTTTTCCCTGTTCATTTGATGTGTGGACAACATAACAAATGGATGGAGGGGATGAATCTGATGAAATAAGTTCAACTCTCTTTCAAAATACCAGGTATTTCATGGAAATTACATAATCCAATATGGCCGCCACCATATGACGTCATAATATGCAAATTAGATGGGAAAAATTACTCCCTTCATAAACTTTAGGTCATTCTCAATATTTGTCTCATTTACACTTTGTCTCTATCTCAAACTACATTCAAGCCAGAGCCTTCTGAAATTTAGATGTCAAAATCTAGTATTTTTTAAAATAAAACCCGGCGCCTAAAGGGTTAAACAGTTTTAAGGCTCAACTCGAGTTCACAGCTGAGTATCAGGACATCCAGTCATTCATTCACACCAGCTGATTCAAGCAAGTGCCACCCACTCCAAGTCCCCATTTATTCACACAATGAGACCGACAGACTATATCTGTCTCTCTCTCACACACACATTAAATTTTTCAAACGTTTTTGAATCGATTGACAAATGTCAAAAATCAATTTTCAAAATATAATAAATAAGATGATGCTGATGAGAGAATAAAGGAAGAGCTCAACTGCAAGAGAGTGCAGCACCCGGACAGTATGCAAGGCACACATGCTGACGTTGTTTCTAGTTTATCTTCATAGAAAGCAGCCATTGCATGCATTTCATGTCTAAATAAATACCCTTGTGAGGCGAACATGAAATACATTGGAAGTACTTTCTATGCTGTCACACAGAGAGCAGAAGGCCTGCAGCATTAACAAGTGTGACCGGCTGACCAACACACACACAGCAACACTTGGAGAGCAAGTACTCAGTGAGTGAGTGAGGGAGTTACTAACTATTGATTGGCACATCGCACCTCATTATTACGATGTGAAATGTCGATCACATTCACCTTTTTTTTTAACTGAAGTCATGTAAGTTCTATGATGTATGTAACATACTAGGTAAATAAAATTAGTACAAATTGAAAATTGGCTTCACACAGATGTTTGATCCATCCATCCATCCTGAACTATTATCTCTGCGGACACTGTCGCTCTTTATGAAATGTCACCTAACTTCCTCCTTTCTTCGGTCCTAATTACTGTGGCCACTAGGGGTCACCACCTACCAATGAACATAAATATGGTCGGTGATAAGTTGCTTGCATAGACATCCCAGAAAGCAAAATTGTTCCAGATGCCATCACCTGGCCCACATACTGCGTGGGAATGATGGACATTTGGCCCAGGTCTGGTATGTGGCCATGGTGTGGCCTGCTCGCGGCTCCGATCTGGCAAACAAGAGCAATCCACCGAGGTGCCATCATTCCATGTGGTATATGTGCCAGATGAACGTGTCTGATGTGGGCAAGATCTGAGCGGCAGCAATTTTGCATTCTGGGATACAGCAGAAGGCCAGCCTGTCAATTAAATACTACATGTTACACATAAATCAACCCTGATTCATATTTGCCCATTACATTTATAGGCAAGAATATAAACTTAGCAGATGTGGAGTCATAGTTGTTCAAGTTCCTTTATTAGTACCCAGAGGTAGATTTTGTTTGCAGCCGCAGAGTCATTACCCATACATATGGGAAAACATAGAGACACAAAACACACATCATAGATAGAGATAGTAAATATATAAGAATAAAAAATAATAATAAAAAACTATAATAGTAAATAATAAATATATATATATATACATATATGTATATATAATATATATATACATATATGTATATATATATATATATATATACATATATATATATATATATATATATATATATATATATATATATATACATATATATATATACACAATATCTAGTGTACGCTAATAGGTTAACAGAATGTGCTTTAATGACCTCTTCAACTTCTTGTTTTCAATTCAACAGGAAAACTGCAAGCACTTTCTAGATGAGGCAATCATACATCAATCAAATTCAGTGGATACATTTTGAGACTAACCTTTAAAGTCACCCTGTTCTGCACAGTTAATTACAGAGCTGGCAAACTCCAGTAGGGCCAATAATTCTCAAGATCAGGCCACAGGTCATTGCCTTCAAATAGTTGAGCCGGTACAGTTGATCGTGATTTTATGGCTGACCTCTTCGGCTGTAGATGAACATGTTACTTAGACGAGACATTTTACAGGCATGGCAGCAAAGATGAAGACATGAACATAAACACTCACAACCTCCGAATGGCCCCTTTATCGTACAGCTCCAGTTTATTTGTGTGGATGGATTTGTTGGATGAAATGCCAGACTTGCTTGTTTACTGAGTGAAGACATGAGACGGTGCTGTTTGTTTCTCTCACTTCCAGTCTGGCAATCAGTTATAAATATTATTTTTCACAGCGTGCTGAAAGTAATTTCTTGCAGCACAATGACCTGGTGTGACATATCGACAGATTGATGTCATGGAGTCAGACTGAAGATGAGCTTTAAACCGACTCTCTTCATTCTTTTGCCAGTGTTACATATGAACTTATATTGAAAAGCCTTCATTTAAAACCGCAATGTTTCTCTTCATATCTGCCTCCTCGTGTTTTCTTCTTCTACTATGTTATTTCAGGAAACCTTTCACCACTCTATATTTTGCGATAAGATCAATACACAGAGCCTACCGTAATGCTTTCGTTAACATTAACGTACCGTGGTGTCTCACATATTCTTATCTCTTGGTCATATGCAGTATATAATATGTTCTCAATGGTTCTAATAAAAAAATAAGTATTCAGAGGTGTAAAGTCCCGTAGTCCTTGGCAAGACAAGATACAACATTTAGACAACACATAAAACTCAGTGGAACACTGGCTCACTTTATAGTCTTCTCCTGAAAGCACCTCTGAGTGCAGTGGTGCCATAAACAATGACCATTATTTGAGCGATAAGGAAGGATGGCATGGAAAAAGCAATGTCTCTCAGTGGTTGTGCACACTGGGTTCCTTTATGGATTTATTTTAGTATAGAAGAAAGCCCAGGGGAGCAGAATGTTTTAAAAAACCCATGATTAATGAAACATTAATCATGAATTTTGTAGGGGAACAGGAAGAGTTGTCACTCTCTATTTGGGCCCATTAGGAGTTGGTTGGAAGGAGGAGACAGGCAAAGGGAATAAGGGTGGCAGATCTTGTGGTGGAGGAAGATGATTTCAGGGGGACTGGATGTCAAGGAATGAGAGCAGGAAGGGGTGCCAACCAATGAAAATTATAGGGAGGAGCTCTTTGGAATTCAAAAGATGTTGACATAGCAGGAAGCATTTGACGACACTATAGGCCTTTTGTTGAGCCCCCAGATGCCGGAGAGTAATATTTAACGCACAAGCAAGATACAGAATTGCCAGATTTACCTTTGGATTGATGATTGATAAATTATCTGAGGATTCAGAGCAAAAAACAAATTGTAAACAAAATGGAATCTTTGAATTCAACTAACTGAATTTTCGTCGTCATGCAATTTCACATCTCAATCTCGTACCAATGCTGTTTCAAAACAATAAAGTACAAGGTCATAGTCAACATGTTAAAAAACTACTTGCTCTAAACCTGTTGAAGAAAAAAAACAAAAAAACACATCACTTTAAATCACTTGTCTCGCCTTCTCCCCTGAAATGAATTCATGTTGGCATCCATGCCTTTGTGCTCTGTGTGTAATAGATCCTCCCATGTGTATGTAAATCATGAGGCTCATAGAACTACAATAGCACTTGTCAATATTTGTGCCAGGTACAACAATCCCCTCTTGCCTAACCTTCAGCTGAATGCTAAGTGCCCAAATCAAAGTGAGAGACAGCAGAAACAGGAGATTTTTCAACAGTGATGCCTTTGAGGCAAACATTTCTGTGTAGAATAGATGGGGTAGGGATGGGTGGAGTGAAGGGATACAATGAAATAAACACGGCAGCTGCTTCTGTTGTGAACTTCCACTGATTTCACAGCTCTTGGATTTTGACAGTGGCGGCACCATTGAGTGACTGCTGATAACGGTGGTGGGGGCTTTGAGCAAACAACAAAACTCAACAAAAGTGTTAACCCTGCATACTAATTCAGCCCGCAGACAGCATATTCGATCTGGTTTACTGGCATCCCTCCCCCTCTTTGAAAGCATATGACACCCTAACTTAACCTAAATTAAGTCCAGCAATAAGTTATTGCAACTGGGAAGGTTGTGGAATGCTCAAAAGCACGTGTTCAGAACCTTCCACAGGTAAACAGGTTCATTGATGACAGGTGACACTGGATCACAAGGCACAGTTTGCCTGCAAGTGATTGAATTCTGTTTTTATTTATGTTTTACACAGCGTCCGAATATCGAGCTGTGTCTTTTAAAATTGAAAATTGTAACTATCAAACACGATGCCTTCATAGATTAATGTTCACGCACGCACACCTCCTATCTGGTATGAAATTCTGAATCTGTGAAAGCAGTTTTGATCTTGCAAATGTGATCGGGATAAGACTGTGCTTCATTACTTTCTCCTAGCGGAGTGCAGCCGTGGTGTTGGGTAAGGGAGAGGACATGCCAAGCAACAGCATGGATGGAACTAAAGGTGATCTACTTGTCCCTGGTAGCAATCAAAGAGGTGCGGAGAGCCTTATGATGGAATGGATGCATGGGTGGTTGATGGCATCTACCGGAGTAGAGATTTCCTTTCTGTATTCCTACCATCACTGGCCCTCGGGGGCCAGGGTACAGAGACATACTGGGGCCAGGAGAGTCAAGTCATTTCCTCTTGCTGCAGTCTAAACCAATCCAGCCCTTTGGCATAGCTTGCATCCGACACTGATCTCACATCTGTCAGAGGCTAAAACCTGCCTTGCTTTTGATAGCAAACCTCTCACACTCGTTGGCCCACTAGTGACTGGAGCGCTGGCCATCTGGGTCACTGCTGAGCAACATCAAAGACACGACCAGACCAGTCGCCTTTATCAGACCCAAAAAGAGTCAAATTATGAGCTGGCGTGATTGAAAGCACGCTCCGTAAATACTTAATGGGATTTAACAACGATGTAGTTTTGAAGTGAAAGTATCTGAAATTAATAATCATAAATACAAACATTTGCAGAGGGAGGCAATGCCAAAGTGCTCCATGATGTATAGCGACTGAAGTGTTGTGCTGGCGTATCAAAGGCCTTCCTCATGTTTTATTAGAGGTGTTCACAGTCAGATGTGTACCCCCTGCTCCCACCTGATGCACCCCCCCTCTCTCACTTTGCTCCATTTATCAAAAGCTGAAATAATGTGGCAGGGATTTATTAACTTATTCAGGAGCCAAGCTTCATTTGCACAACAGAGGCCACAATCCTCAATCTGGCATTGATTTCTTTTGATTTATGTGGAACATGCGGTGTTAGGAGTGCATGTTCATTGAGCCCGGTGCCCCTCTAGTCTCCTTTGTTTGCAATGACAGTGATATAGACCATGATGAAACATGGGAGCAAATCAACACAACTAGATCGCCTGCGGATGAGCCTTTAGGAATTATGTGGCTCAATATTCATTTTAAGGGATTCATGCATTCATGTGTGTATCTGCATATCCATATCAAAATGTGCATGTGTGGGTGGATATCTATGATGATGATGATGATGATGATATTTATCATGAAGGGAGACATCAGGTAGGTTAGCTCCCTGAAGCCGACTTGAGAAAGTTTAACTAAAAACAGGATTTAAACATTGCAAGAAGTTGGCTGTAAAGGCTCATGCACACCTTTGGTTTCTTTAGCCGACAAGTGCGTAGGTGGAGACATCCTGCACAGTGCCCTCTACCCTGAGATCTACCATTAGTCTTGTATCATTTTTGTGTTCATAATGGAAGAAAGACTTTGGATACATTTTATTTCTTTTATATGGATCAATGTTTGTATGTAGATTGATGTAGTTGCTGTTTAGTGCTGTTTATTGATTTTTCCCTGTCTGTTTTTGATGGTGGGATGGACCTTCTAATTGGCTGAACTCATACAGCCTGTAGGTCTGTTTGCCTGACAGCTCATGGTCCCTGATTGGATTCACCTAAGGAGGTGATGTCTATATTTGTCTGGAATGTTCTTGGTTCTCTCTTTTTTACCTGATGAAGGTGGAAGGACTGAAATGTTGCTGCTCCACATTTAGCAAGTTGCAAGCTGCTATTTTGCAGCATGAGCTCTCTTCTCTTAAACACTCCATGGAGAAGAAATACATTTCATAAATATATATATATATATATATATATATATATATATATATATATATATATATACACACATGTGTGATTTGTTCCATATATATTCATATATATATATATATGAATACATATTAAAATACAACAGCACATGAGTGTCATTGTTTGATCCAAGGGACTAGTTTTATGTTGGTACCTCAGTTATTATGTAATTCTTGGACAGATATGGTCTGATATCACATACCAATCTGCCATGTCTGTTATTTGCACAAATTCCACCACAAACAACCAACCATATTTGGCCAAACACAGGACTCATGTAAAAATTGTATTATTAGTCCCTTGTGTAACAGCATCTCTGTGATTTTGTATTTTTTAAACACATTTTCTGTTGTCAGACAGCTAGCCCGGTGTCAAATGGGGTGTCAACAGCGAATCGGCCATTTCATTTAAAAGGAGAGATAGCAGAGAAGGTTAGGAGCAACACAAGGTTGTCATATTGAAGTGCAGACACAAACCATCTTTTACTTTGTCCACCTGAGCTTCAAATGTGTATTTATGCTTCTAGCACACGCTGAAAGAACCTCGACTTTGCTGAGCCCATGCAACTGCGCCACATGAAACACAGATGTGAGAGAGGTGTCTGTTGCCACCTTGAGAGTAGGGCTTAAGAGTCTCTTGTCATGCTTATTATATATATCTAGGCATTAGGATGTATCATGAATGTTTGCAGCAATTTTATTGGCTATTCATATATGGTTTAAAATTTCAGTTGAGTAGGAAGAAGAAATAGATGTAGCTACACTCAGGTGAATGGAGATGTTTGCAGTTTTGGCAAATCTTACATTTCTATTGTTTCATGAAAACCAGTAAGGATTTAATATGACCCTGTAGCTGTCTGGTCATGCTAACAACACTGTTTTCTACAACAGCAGTGAACTATACAGAGTGCAACAGATCAGAAGAAAGCAATTCTGTTCCCTTTCAGGTTTAATTTGAGGGTGTTTACAACCGCATTCAGTGAACCCTGTAGAAATTGCTGCCCTTTTTATAAACATGCTCCCCAAGGGCAAGAAGGGCTGCGACTCCTACACCGCTCAACAACTATGGATGTGAATACCAGGTGAAAGTCAGCACTTTGTCCTCATAGTCATTGTTTCATTTGGAAATCTAGTATGGTGGGAGAGAGCCAAAAAACATATTGCTGTTATAAAAGAAAACTGCATTGTATACCCCTCGCAATGTCTGTTGACTCTCATTGGATTTGGAATATTCAATTAAATCTCCACAGGCCATGCAAAACACATTAAGTATGATATGTTTTATCCCTTACAAATGTGTTTTTGTCTTGCCCGGTGTAATGTGGTATCAGTGGAATATACAGCTAGACTGTCAGCTGCAATTGTGTGTGTGTAGCTGATCTCTTCCTTTTTTTATGAAAGCAGCTTGAAAGTGTATGCCTAATAAAGCCCATGAAGTCAAGGGTTAGAATAATAAGACGATTCCATATGACTTGAACAATTGTGTTTGCTTGTTCAAGGCTGTTTCTATTTGGATCTGGTAATCCTCTTGGTGCATGAGTGGGCGAAGAGTAGTTGCAACACCTCATGTGATATGATGGGTAATCAAAGTTTGGACCAACTGGCTTTTTCTCTTGGCAGGTCAAGAGGGTTTCTCTACCCTATTGTCTTCCTCCTACTCTCCTCCGCAGCACCAGCTGCGTCTTTACTTGAGAGATCATACCTAACTTTTAGTGGCAACAATAATTTGAATCACAGCTCACTGATCATGCCTAACACGACTTGTCAGTGCGCCGTCGACAATTTTATGCAGATTTAGAAAGCCATGTGCAAGGTTTGAATACAAAATGCATTAATTATACTGTAAGATAGTCAATGATATACAGTCAGAGGGGATGTTGGGAGCAACAGCAAAGATCTTGAATCAAGGCTATTGAACTTTGTATTGATTTGAGCCAATGCTGTTGGAGGCAAGGCAAGCAGTTGAGGCCCATGTTTTTAATAGCTGCGTGTTTTTGTTTTTTTTGCCATTGATTTAAATGTTAATGTGTGTGGGTGGTGTGACTGTATGTTAGTAGGCTGTAGGGTTAATGAGGTAAAATATATATATATATATATATATATATATACAGTTTGACCATTTTTGATATCTGATGATTCAAGAACATTGCAAACCCAATATTGAATGCAGACCACATTTCAACTGTTGCACACTACCACAACACACACACACACACACACACACACACATAGATATATTTGTTGAAAAGACTATACAGTATATCCCTCACGGCTGAGATAATGGGCAATGTTTCAACTTCTTTACATAATATATTCATTACTGAGCATTCAATCCAAAATTTCAGGTTTTAATGTATTTGACCCATAGCATCTTTGACATTGTTTACTGTACACACTGCATGTGCAAACATGTATGTATGTGGTAGATGCTTTCTTTCAATTGTGTCATTTAATTTCTTAAAGATTTTGACGACAAACAATTCTCCACTGTTACTTTTACAATAAGTTCATAATAATGTAACGGCTGAAGACTTTTTTTAGTATTTGAAGGAAGATGTGACAATGTTGTTCTGATATTCCCTGTAGAGGGTGAATATATGTATATTTCAGTTTTGTGAACATTTCTCATAGTTTGGGTGTTGTCAGGTCAGTACATCATCAGTGAAGGAGCACACTTTACCTCATTAGCCTCCATTACTGAAGGAGGTCAGGTACTCTCTTCTTCAGTTGTGGAAGGCAACAGGCTAGACTGATAAGTGCGGTTCAATTTTCAGCTAGTGGGCTGCTCCAGGTAATGGTTGGCCCGGGATTAGCTTGCATGACACCTTGCTGAACTTTTCCTCAATTACAGTACGTTAACAAAGTTTAAATGAACCCGGGTCAAATGATGGTACACCTCTCAATAGTGACATCTCCCTCTCCTCTTTTATTTGTTTTCCATTTCATTTGCTGCACCAACTCTTGCTTTTTTCATCCATCTTTAATCTGTCTAACAGATTAACACAGTCCACTACTATTGTATTTTACCAATGTTATTATTCTTTTCAGGTTGAAGAAAAAGTGTGCTTTTGATCTCTTAGATAGCATCATGACCTGAAGCACATATATATATATATATATATATATATATATATATACATATATATATATATAGAGAGAGAGAGAGAGAGAGAGAGAGGGAGAGAGTCAGGATCACTTAAGTGTGTTTATCATTCCCTACTCCAAGGCTTCCTTATAGTTAGCACCTGCATCCATTCCTTTGGAATCACACCAACCTACCTGAGTATAAGGACTTGACATCTGCAACTCCTCCCTTTCACTGCAGCACACATAACAGATAAAAAGAAGGTATTAAATTCACTGTGTCTTGCAACGTGAAGACGAACCTAAAAGAGATTGTGTGAACTCCCTGCCACACCTCCCAATTCTATTCCTCCTCCTCCCCTATCTTCAAAGAGGAAAGGGAACTACCAAGAACAGGGTTTAGGTCCCAGGAGACACTCAAAGAATGGGATCCTCTGACTGCTGCATGTAATATTTCACAATTTAACCTCCTCGGATGATAGTTGAAGGTGGATTAGAGCGCATCATTATTAGAGAGATAGTGATTTTCGATTTAAATGTAAATCAGTCTCTTTTTTCAATTATTATTGTACTGAATAACTTAAGGTGTGGGAGCAGGAATTGATAGGTCTCAAACTTAGAAAAGACTCCTGAAAAAATTAAGATAAATCTGTAAAGCATCACTAACAACTTGTAGTGATTAATGACACAGGATTTACTTGACACGGAGCCTCATCCGACTGACACACAGGAAAGAAATCTTTGAAAATGTTTCTCATTTTTATGTCAAAATTGTATACAGCAAAAAGCACCTTATAAAATCAGAAGGAGTTTCTGATTCGTCAGATGTGATTACTTTTTGTTTTATTTTTTTTTCAGAACACAAGAAAATTGCATCAAGATTTTTAGTAAACACTATAAAATCAGACACACAGCAAAAGATCTCCAGACAGGTTTCGGAGGTCGGGGAGTGCTAAAAGTGTATTCCTGGCAATCTTCCAACAATCTGTTCTGTTATCACGAAGATGACTTTTCAGAGGAACTTCAATTGGTGTGCCCATCCAGCAAGTCACTACTGTTGTGATGAACAATTCTGAGATGTTATCGTGGAGAGACTGCTTGAAAACGTGGCGACCATTATACATATGGGAGCGTCTGTCAGGAGCCAGATCGTTCAGTGATGGAAGAGGTCCAGAAACACTTTGAACTTGGGTTTTTGTTTTGTTTTTTTTTCTGATCACACAAGTAGAAAAATAACGTGCTCCTTTAGTTTAAAGTGGTTTGCTGTAGGGATCACTGGCAAATTCATAAAAACACAGGGCACCGTATTTTTAACTTCCCAGTGGGGAGATGAAACACTTCTGGCCTGGTTTTCTCAGTTGAGAGAGCACCAGTGGACTCTCCTACTGCTCCTTGATGGTCCAGCATAACACAAATCAAGCTTGATAGCTAAGATCTAATTGCACATACACAAATTACCTAGTGTTTATACAAACACACACACACACACACATTACTCAGCCAGACTGCGTTGAGTGAGTCTCCAGCTACCTTGCCTACCAACGTGATCACATCTGACTGAAATGAAACATTCTAATTTTACAGACTTGCTCACTGGAGACATGGATCATAATATTCCAACAGTCCGGCATTGTATTCAACTCGTTAAGCCATATGCAAACAAATGAATGGATAGTGTTTATCTTGTAATTTCATGCGAGCAGTTATTTGATTAGTACTGCTGTGAAAGCCTCGGACAACATTAGCTCTGCCCACATATTTAACAGTCACTGCCACTTACAAAGAGTAAAAGGCCGTCCACACCGAGATCTGCAGCTCTGACAATAACTGTAATGATGATTATACGAACATCCACACCGAACAACATCAGCGATCTAGGTAATTTTCAAAGAGGATATATTAGTACGAAATGAACTCCAGAGACCCCATCAGTGCAAAAGACCAGGTGAAATGACCTTTGTAAATGTATAATTTGCAGTCGGATATCACATTATATAGGTCTTTAGTAAGTCTCAGGCATCGCAAACTCTCTGCGGTGGAAATAAGGGTTGACTGTTCAAAAATAACCACAATTTGACATGTACAATAGTGTTGTAAAAAGTATGCAAAAGTCGTATTTGAGTAAAAGTAAATGCATCATGTTAAAATATTACTTTGGTAATAGCGAAAGTCATCCATACCAAAGTATCTGGTTTTAAACGCACTGAAGTCTTAAAAGGTATTTCCTGGCAATAGATGTTCTTGAGTATTAAAGGTCCCATATTATGGTTATTTCTGCTTCTTCACATGGTTCCTTGAAGTCTAAATGGAATGTTACTAACATGCTTTGGTCGAAATAAGCTGAAGGACTGAGCACAGCAGGGTTCTTGAAACACCAGTTTCACAGCCCTGCTCCAGGTGGCCTGTTTCAGTGCCTTTCCCTTTAAATGCTAATGAACTACTGCGCGCCGCCCACGGTGCCGCCCACCTCTTCCTGCCTGCGGAAGAGTGAGGATGGCATCATGTGACCATGGCAACGGCGGAGTTTCTGGAAGTAATGGCCGCAGGAACACAAGACTGCGGTCCGACCTAGAACAACAAGAGGCTCCAGAATAAAGTAAGCAGCCAAGAATGAACATTGATGTTTCTCAGTGGTTAGTAGTTAAGTTTGTTACCTCGACATTACTTTTATGTTACTGCAGACTAATGAAAGTGTTACGCGCTTACTGGCCGTCTGCCCCTTGTTGTTACAAATAACAGCCTCCTTCTCCTGCCTTTAGTGTTTACATCATAAAGCTTCGCCAAACCTCGGCTGGTGTTTACTGCTGTTCAGTTGCAGTAACGCGGATGCAATTTAGCAACAGCCGTTACAAGACAAAAGCGTAACCCCATATTATTATTTACCTTTATGTAGCCAGGTAAGTTGATTGAGAACCTGCTCTTATTTGAAGTAATGACCTGTAATTAGCTACTGCCAGCAATTTTCAACTGTAGTTTTCAATAAGCCACAGTTGCCCCCCCATCACCTCTCTACCAGCAGAATTGTTTTTTAACCAGTTACAACGGTTTATAAATTATAGATATATTACCAAAGAAACAACGCGACATGATTAGCGATTATAGTTTCCAATGAATAATAAAAATTCTGTATAAAAGCAGGTGTTCCTGTGGCAATTATGTACAAATGCCGACTTCTTCCTGAGAATATCTGCTGCATGGAAATACCACAATGAAGTGTGAACACTGGGCAAACAAGATTGTCATTTTGCAGTCTATCTTTCCTCTAATCTATTGTCACTCACTTACCTTTCATAATTTCTAGGTTACACGAAGACTACAGCAGCATCCTGATACACCATCATGCATGGTGGACCCTCCTGGCCTGTAACCTGTCTGCCTGAATGTATCTGCACTGCAGAATGCACTGAACATTTATCAGACAGACTATGGGCCTTTACGTCTGAGGGGAATAGTGCAAGCTTTTAGTCACATAAATACTATTCATTTATCGCAAAAGTATTATGATGAAAAGTACATAACTGATTCCTCTATCTTACATTGCTTATAGTTTATCTTTTACTTATTACCATGAAAATGACATATCAAACAATGAAAACACAGAACAGTTAGGAAAGATGTTTTATTGTAAGAAACATTTGTAAACATGTGTTGACATGAATGAAATAATAACAAGAAGAAGAAAATAAATATCTGAAAGTGAAACAGTTTGACTTTATATATTAACTTCAATATCAATATGAAAATAATAACAAATAAAGTATCTAGTTGCCATGGGTGTAAACATTCAGTGCTGACTTTATATTGAATTGTGTTCAGCCAATATAGCCTACAGAGGCTTTGTAAGCTGGTGTAGGGCTCTCTGGGGTGGAGAGTGAGAGTTGTGCTGTCTGTCTGCGTTGTCCGAGAGGTCTTCAGGAATTATTAGTTTCAGCACCTCGTTCACATATGGGGCAGGGTCCTGGAAAACCTTCTCGAAGATCAGGTCCAACAGAGCATCACCGCAGTCTGCAGTGCAATAAACAAAAAAGGAATGTATGTTTACAGGAAAATTGCAGTAGAACCAAAAAGCCTTGTGCTGTACTGTTGTAAAGTTTATCTTATCTCTCCTAATTACTTCTTATTTATACATTCTTATTATTTATTTTGAAAACCATCTTAAAAGAATTCAGATTTTAAGTGTTTTGTTGTCAACCTTTTGTGTGATGCCTGTGTGTCCATGTTTATTTTAATTTGTGAGGTTCAAATAAAAGATTGTAAAACTTACGGAATGTCGCCTCTGTCTTCACGGGTTTGGCTCTGCACTCTCCCTTCCTGGACTTTGGAAAGCTCAGTTTGAAAAGAGGGATCTCCTGATGATGTGGTGGCTTGTCCTCTATCAGCCTTCTCATTGTAATGCAGTGCAGCCAGGTAGAGTCTTGAACAGTAAAAAGACAATAAAACATGAAAACAATTGCAAGAAATGGGCAAATGTTCTCAACAAATCACAGTTTAATTATCCTGCACATAATTCCTAGATATGGATAGGAGTAACACATGACAGCACTGTTAAAGTATAATTCAAGCACTAAAAGGCTGCAACGCGTTATGGTACTCTAACCTGACCTCTTTATTGCAGTAACGAGTAATCTAACATGTAAACATTTCCAAACCAGTGATCAGATTAAAGTTATTTATTCAAGTCACTGTGCATTACAATTATTTTGGTCATTTTCCTTAGTAAAAATATATATTCTTGCCTTCTTCTTGCATCTCGGGGAGTGATGTCACGTACGTCTCAAGTCACGTTTTAGCCATGAGGATAACTCACGTGTACACCACGCAGCAACACAAAAATGGAGGGAGGAGAGAGATGCACGTTTTCTAGCTGGAAATATGGTCATTATTTTTGAGTTATTAAAAACAAAAAATCACTAATACTTGGTCAAGAGCCCCGGCCGAGGATAGCGGCGGGATCCGGCTCTGGCAGAGAATCGAAACTCTGTGTAACGTTAGCAGTCAACAGTACACTGGTTTTGCCCCGGCCTATGCAAACATATTCCAGCTTAAAAAACGTTTTCAAATGCATTATTTCACAAAATCCTGAAAACTTAGACCCGGCGGAGGCTGTGTGTATGTACCGCTTGACCGACCGGGTCTCTGGGTTCGCATGTGGAGACCGTGTTGATCCCGAACTAGAAGCTCGTGGTTAGCATTAGCTTGGAAGATCGCGGTTTGCGTTAGCTGGTAACGTTACTATGTGACACTGCTTGGTTAGTTTGTGTAAAATTGCTAAATAAACACAGCTAAATACTTGCACATGCAGACATTTCCCTGGGACACACATTACATTATGTGCAGTATCAGAAATGTAATACACAGAATGATTCTGCTGTAGCACTAACTTGTGTGGTCAGAGAAGCTAACGTTAGCGGTTAGCCGCTAACCATACCTTGTTCTCAATGGCAAAACACACCCAGTACATCACGCACGAGTTCAGCCTTATCTACAGAAACACACAGGACATTATTTGTTTACTTACATGTCCTTGGTCTGCAAGTATTCATTTGAGTATAAGTCTTCCGACTACTCCTGCCTTGTACTGGCCCAAGTTGGTGAAACAGTCAGGTCAAAGTGGTTCGCACACACCAACAGCTGGGACATTGCCCTCAAAAATAAATTCAATCCATGCGGCTCTTTTGTCCTCTGCAGCTGGGAGACGATGAAGTGTTTTGTGCAAGTCCTTGCAAACAACAACAGCATACTTCTCCTTGTGCTTGGAAATGGTGATTTCAATAGCATAATGGCGATCTCCTAGAAGGTAGCTGTACCTGATGGGTGGAGACACCGGTCTGTGCGGTGAAGGGAGGGGCAATGGGGTATTCATATGCAAATGAGCGGCCGTCAACGTCGACAGCAGCAGCAAATTTGACTGGTGTATCTGGAAACTGCAGGCAAGACCCCTTTAGAAATCTGTATCTCACTCAAAAAAGCAGGGATAGTCTTTTTTCAAAGTTTCTAGGTGTGTGGCAGCACATAGACCCACAATAACACCCCAAATCCCAGAAAAAGTCTGTTTTTCATAATATGGGACCTTTAAAAGTACAAGTAAAAGTAAATTATACATACAGTTTATCTACATATTTACATATATACTGTATTCTGAGGGCAACCAGTTATCTGCCTGGCTGATCATCAGATGTTGTAATTCAGAAATGTTTGTGTTATGAGAATTGGTGTTTTGTTAATCTGCCGGCAGATCAAATTCATTCATTTAAAAATCACTTTGGTTCCGATGCAGCATGCAAACTAAACTGTGATGTAATTTGTAACTAAAGTAACCAAATAAATGTAGTTGTGTAAATGTAAAAGTACAATATTTACGACCAAATTGTAGTGGAGTAGAAGTATAATGTAGCAAAAAATGGAAATATTCAACAAAATACCTCAAATTTGCATATTCACAGTTCTTGAGTACATGTTCATAGTTACTCCATTACTGAATTTAAATACACAACAGGAAACATAACAATCTGAAGAGGGCAGGAAGTTACGTTTTTATAACATAGTTACGTAACATAATTATGTTATATGCTGGCATTAGCAACACAGTATGTTGTATGCTGTATTCCCTCAGTGGCCAGATATTTAAGGTTCAAGATTCTAAAACTCCAAAAGAAAATAATGGAAATCTGTCTTTTACTGGTGCATGGTTAGTTCAGTCGAAACAGTTGGTTTGTTCACGCCAGTCAACAAGACAAAGACGTACGTCACAAATGAAGACGACAATCACACACAACCTGATTCTGTCACTCAAATTAACTCTCCCATTGTTCCAGAGCCTACACTGTACAGACTGGTACAGTAAAGAAGTTCATTGCACTGAGCATTTACAGTAACATTCACATTACCCCATGGAATCATTTTAACGTGACTTTTAACCTTCCTCTAATCTTGATTTATAAAGGCTTTATTTTTCAAGTGGAGTTGTGAATAGTAGCAAGTCCTCAGAGTGAGGCAAGTGGAGCTGGGATTCTTGCTGATGTAAGCTTCTCTGCATAAGTGGGCATTGTTGTTAAAGGTGACTTTTCTTCTGTTTCATTCCTCATCCTAACCCCTGGAGTTAAATTCCTATTGACTGTCGCCAGTGTCTCTAACACTTCTCAGCTTGGAACTGCTTACCGTTAACAGTCCGGAGCAGAATCACAATGCAGCTACAACAAACATCGAGCCTGAACTCTAAAGCGCCAATTACTGCAACTGAACGGTGCTCTGGGTCACATGAATGTGAATATCCCGCAACATTTGATCTTGAATTAGATGTTTATTTTATCCCAAATGATGTTAGTTTGGTGAATACAATGCAATCGTTTAATACATCTTAAAACAAAGTTCACTCCTCAAATGCTGCTGCCGCATGAGGGCTGCAAGCCAGTCGCGTAGCTTTCCTTTTCCGCTGTCGACATAAAGTGTTGGATAATTTCGACAAATCTCTGCTTGTCTGATTACACTGTCATAACGCTGTGCCTACGTAATTTGGTTATCTGGGTCCGCAGCGACATCACACTGAAGAGCACTGAATGGAATAGATGAGGGCCCCTGCAAGGGGCCTGGCAATTGAAGAAAGAGCCGAACGAAATTAGAGAGCACATAAAGTGTTTCTGACACTGGAGAATCAGTTTTCCTCAGCAATTACAGCCAGATAGCCTTTATTTCATCCGGGGAGGGCAAGGGGCAGGGGTGCAGCTCTATACGGCTGTCAGCAAATACAAGCAAAATCTACAGCCTACAGTAAATCTTGTGGGTTTTTGAGGATATTTTAATGACCTGCCTTGTCCTTTACACGGCTCACAATCTGATTATTAGTAGTGGAGGACAAGGGGCTAATTGAAGTGTCACTCAGCACTAAAGTGTCTTTCTTTTTACCCTTTTCTGCCGAGAGAGGAGAATAATCCATTTGAATAAGTCGTCAGTACTCGAAATATAGAGATAGCCACTGATTATTTCCAAAGGCGTAGTCATAAAGAAAAGATACTTTAAGTGGCACACCGGGAACCAACATAATCCCTAATAAGCGAAGAAGCAGGATGAAATCCTTTGTTATATACGTATGTGTTACTTCCCCTATTTCAGTGGAAAAGGGTTTTGATCAAAATGTAAACAATTGCTGTTGCCTTTGAAAGGGAGCAATGAAAAAAGTGAGCGGCCACCCTCGCTCTAATGCAAACAAATAACTCGTATGAGGAGCCTTTCATCATACTATAGGTTACAGTTCATAGATTGGTTTTCCAGCTTTGTGTACCAGAGTACGTATCAATGCCTCGGATCCTCTTTTATTCACACAGACGTTACTCGGCTTTGCAGAGAGTGGTCACTTATGTTGTTCCATTTAAATGAGCAGACATGTATCTGGGAAATGTTGAGAAACAGTAATTGCATTTGTCAAGAAAATAAAGCCAGCATTTCATTCTTTCTTTTTTTTTCGATTATTGTTCATCATCGTTGCTGCTGTTAGGCAACGGGGTTAGTGGTAGAATTTAACCCCCCTCCCCCTCCAAAAAAGACAATAAGCTGGGCTGTTTCGCTCTGCCTCTGACAACGATGAACACCTTCTATCTCAGGTCAGCGTGACACTCTCTGGGCCATTAATCAAGACTGCAGCAGAACAGCAGTGTTCTGAGGTTGTCAAAGGAAAACACAGTCTGACCCACATAAGCTCTCATTCAACGAAAATAGCCCCATTAGCACCCTCAGGATTTGCATGGAGAAAAAGTAACTGATAAAAACTTAATGCTATAGCTCCTGCAGTAACACAGACAATAACATAAAGCAGTGCTTTACAGTATTTTCTATTAAATCAAATTATTAAATGGATGAAATAGTAACTTTTATTCCCAAAACCAATTATCCCTTCTGTGTAGTAATGTGCAATTATGTTAACTGTTACCGCATTAGGGTTGAAATGCCAGAAAATCATGTATCGTATTATATTATCATGTTTGTTCATGTCTTTTTCTCATTTGACTGTACAGATAGTGTGTGTCCAAACAGAATAGAGACCAATTACATTTTATGCATTAGCAGGATATGGTATTTGCAATTTAGGCCATTGCCTCCCCCTGCTCGGTGTTGACTCCCTCCCTTATGCGCTGCTTAGTACCTGGCTAAAGACCAGCAATTTTAGTGTTGCCTGTTCTTAACTCCTGCATATTTTATAACGTTCAAGCATCATATTAGAGTTTTAGCATGCTTTATTGCACCCGGTTGAAAAAGTCGGATGCAGGCTGCTCTCTGTAGTCGGGCTTCTTGTGCACTGTTGTACTGTGTTGTGTTAATTCTAATCACTGAGAAGCCCACTGTTGTGGCATTCATACTACAACAAAAGAGAATAATTACTTTTACTTATACAAAAGTATGCACTGCATATCAGCTTACATAACAAATACATATTTGCTGTGTGTTCAACAGCTGGATTCGGCGTTCTATCACAAATACACAGTGAATGATGTTCACAGTAAAAACAAGGAGAATTAATATAAGCAGCAATGGATGTATATGGATTCAGAGATAGCACAAGATTGCCCTTTCCTCATGGTTATATATTTTAAATCTCCTTGGCGGAGAAAGCTTCATTCTGGGAAGCTGTACAAACAAAAGATAGATTTACTGGAAAAAGAGGTTAAGGTGTAACGCAAACGCCATCTCTAACAGGATTGTCCACACCTGCCAAAGAAACCTTTGGCATCCTTCAAACTGGAGAGAATGCCTTTACTTTGAAAATATGATTAACACAGTCACAGCATCAACAAAGACTTAATCCAAGCCAGAAGAGCAGTTAGTTCAGTTCAAAAAGCGTATTTACTCCACTGCAGTTTGAATATACTACTATGACTACTGTGACTGCTGATGTGAACAATGTGAATAAACAAATGTGTAATCATTAAAAAAAGATATAACTGGTCGGGCACATTGGGGTGGACAAGCCCGCCCATGGAGCATCGCATGAACCCCCAATCCACTGCAATGTGTGAAAATTCATTGTAAGCTTTACAGACGGTTTACTATAATATTTTCTATAGATTCTTGTGGTAATTTTTCTCCAGGTTCATTGAGCTGTTGTGGCAGGAATGTTAACAGATTCTCAAGGATTTTGAAGATCAACTGCGTAGTTCAGCAAACAGCAGCACTTAAAACGTTTGGTCTTGTCATGAGTGACAACTCTGTGGCGACAGGTGAAGACTAAAGTAGCCAAGAATTCTTAACTGTTCTGTTTTCTCGCTGTCATACTGTTTTGGTAACCAAACTTCAAGATGTGATTTACAATGCTGTCAGGGCAGGAAGCAGTTTTCACAAAAGTCTGGCCTGACTGTAATGTTGTGGTTTTAAATTACAAATGCATTATGAATAAGAGAAATATCATTTATTTACGCGTTGTATCTTGTGTGCTCAACATGTCGGAAATGTACAGTTCATGCAGTTTAATGAGTTTTTAACAGGTTGATGTTACATTATTGAATGTCATTTAAAGGAGCAATATGTAATTTTGTGTTGAAAACATTCAAAATGTTCAACAGAATGTTATGCAGTAACCGTTTTGATGGTGTGGTTTCCATGTACGCTACTGTGTTGCAGAGATTGCCCATTTACATAACTTCACATGCTAACCAGCTAGCCCCATCTGGTCCCCAGCCGAAACGCTTCCTTGCTAACCGTGTAAACACCAGCATCACCCAATGATCTGATCTCAAAGTCCAGACCTGTAGCTGCACTACAAACTGAGCTAAATGACTAACAGCAGTATAGCAGCAGTTAGCGGTTATCCTGGTAATATGCCTGCTTGTTTTGAAAATAAATCTAACAGGTAACCAATTCTTACATATTGCATCTTTAACTATGGAATCTTTCCAAGTTTGTGTATTAGTAGGGCTTGATAAGTTGGTTCTTGGTCATAGTTCCAGCAAAGTGAACATAAGAGGAGTGAATGTTTCCATTCAATACCTGTTGGATAGGTAAGCAGGCAAATAAGGTTTCTTTTTTCCTGGTGTAAGACAGCAAACATTAGCTACAAACAGTATTTCATTTTCTAACATCCAGTGTTGTGCTTTCTGTTTGCCCATCTCCTTCAATTACCATTTTCCAGTGTGATTTTACGAAACACACAACTTTAAATGAGAAGTGTGCTAACTTTAGCTAGAGAGGTTTGGTATCACCTTAATTAAAATGTGAGGCCACACCTAATGTGGAAATGTGGCAACCTCCCAGTTTTAATATGAAGTATAACTGCATACATACCACATCATCATCACATCATGGAGTTATGGTTGGGCACATAAGCTATGTCCTTGCATTGGCTCTGAGTACCCACAACTTTTGAAGTTGCTGGTTTGTTGTGATCAAAACCTTATTACCTTGTCTAGGCTTCATTGTCTGCCATGTACACAAGCGCCTTCTCAACACAGAAGTTTGTCATTAAAGCAAATAAAAACCTGCAAAGCTAATGCTAAGAATCCCCATGGTGATTCTATCAATGGTAATTGAGCAAATGATGAATGGCAAACAGCAGAGAACCAACCACTGTGATCTATTATATCTGCACCGAAGCAAGAAAAATACACTTTCTCAGATGGTGTGAGGCTTTACACTGTGTTGCCCAGTGGTTAATGTCAGCCTATACTTGTTGAACATATATTGGTGTGTGCATGCCTTGTGCACTCATCACAATGAGTGAACAGATTATGAACTGAAGTGATGATTGCGACTTGAATGATCCGTCAATAAAACATCAGTGCATGAAACGAGTGATGGCACGTGGTTTATACATGTGGCTGTGGGATGTGTGTTTGATTGTTGTATTGCTGTATCTCCACACCTATGTGCAATTGCGTGAATTTCAGATGGGCCTGCCTGAGGTGTACACATGAACTGATAATGTGTGAATGGTGTTAATTGGCTACAGCAAGTGACATCTCCACCAACAACTGTTGAGCGCAGAGAACCGCCAGAAAAGCCAGCTGGTGTGCAGTTCAAGGACAAGTCTTTATTATTCATCAATTGGTTGTTGCATTAAATGTATCTGGTGAACATACCGTTTTAGATTTTACTTCAAAAAAGGCTCAGCAATCACGATTATTGAATACATTTATTCTTAAATGAAAAAGGTAAGCATAGCGTTATATGGATACCCATGAATAAACATATACAGATCATTAGAGATCATCTTATTTATAGTGCTTATAATGATGTTTGTTTACAGTAACTTGTAGCTGCATCAGGCACGAGGATACACTTTAATTGTCATTTTTCATCATTTTATTTCAGAGTGTATACATATAATAATGCCTGTGATTAGTTTATATTGTGGATTAGGTGATACACTTAAGCTAAGGAAACAAATCTTATGGCGGTGATTTACCAAGTCAGTGCAGTGTTATTAGTGAGGCTCATAGTCAGCCCTTATTATTTACCTCTTCACTTAATCACACAACTGTAAACCTTGCCATGTCACGCTGCAGTTTGGAGCACATTGAATTCAAAAGAGCCGCTCCCTTGCATATCATTTTCTTGAGGGGTTTCACTTTTTTTTCTCAGGAGTAATTTGTGTATGATGGTTGAAAGGCTTGGCTTTGGGCATCTGAGACGCTCACACTTAGCGTCTCATTCTGAATTTTCAGCTGAGACCACTGGCAAAACACTTAGAGTAGGTTAACTGAATATTATTAGTGTAGGCTGGTAAAAGGCTGAATAAGCATATGTCCTGTTTTTCTTTTTTTTTTTTTTCTTTCTGCACAACATCAGCATTTTACTTTCTTTTTTAAAAGAAATACTCCCTACCCCTGTTTATGCTACCCCTGTTCAGGGCAACATATCCTCCACGGGGAAGCTTCCATTCGAGATTCACCCCAAGGCACTTTAAATGTCTGCCTGCTATTAAGAAAAGGGGGGAAAAATAACTAATTTGCAGGTTAGAGTGAGAGAAAACAAACATGGCCATGTTTGACTGTTCGCAAAATGTTTTCACGAGAAAATGTTTTTAATTAGAATTTTAAGGGAACACTTCTAAATGCGTGTAGAGGTTTGAGTTAATTTAAATTGCATTTCCCTTTTTTTGGATTCAATTTGTCCTAATTCTGATTAATTTTTCAAAAGATATTTGCTTTCCAAAAGTTGACCTTTTAATCCTTGAGTTTGGACCATGTCAGGCACATTAATAACCTCCATTCATAACGCCAGACTGGCCTGGGAAAAAAGTGATTGGAATAAAATACATAAATTTGGTTCTTTGGTTGATATTTCCCCTTCAGCTGATGTATTCAAACTCTCTCCCACTGACATGTGGAGTGTCCTCTTCAAGCCTGAGGGCAAATCCATAGTTCAACACACTGCTTTTATTTACCGTGCGCCATGTCAGAGAAGAGAAGTAGCGGGGGTAATGCATGCAATGAAGATGTCGATGGTCGATCTGTCAGATGTAAAACAACATGTACCTATTTCCCTCTCAAGAAGCAAACCGACTTGACTTATGCAAAGCCCCATGACCCCTGACAAGGCTTCTTGAGGTGCATACTGCTGACCATTGCTCTTTACCTAGGCTATCTTCACAGAGCACAGCAAACAAATCTATACCGCTATTTGCATACCATGTAAAAACCTCAATTCCACGGTGCAATGAAGATGAAAATTCAAATGGGGAAGAGTCAAATGACCCAACCGCCCTGTAGCAGTGTGAACTCGACTGAGTCGGAGGAGAGCTCCGGGCTTAAGCAGGCTGTACACTTGCTTTGGAGGCGGCATTTGCTCAGTTTACATGGACAAAAGGACATGTTTGCAAAGAAATGCTGCATGACTTCGATGTGAACAGGCTTGCCAACTGTGACAGCGGGGATCCAAACAAGCCAGCTCCCAGTTTGTGAACAACATGTAGCCAACGTGTAGTCTGAAATGTTGCATTTTTGGTTGTGTCTGACAAAATGACCTCTGTATTCTGACACTATTTGGAACACAATCGTGACCTTAATTGAATGCAAAAAATGAATAGAATAGAACCTTAATGTTGTACATATAACTCAAAGAATAAAGGCTTCACAGAAGACAAAAAGGGATTTAGTGCATGGAAGTATTTTAGTATGATTGCTTATTGATAGAAATCAAATGGCAATTTGCATTCATACCTTTAAATCAAGCAACCACATGCTAGTTTAAGTAATGGCTGGTGAAGTCTGTAGGCACGGCTCCTTTCATTTAGCTCTGCTCCTCTCTTCAACCCTGCAGTCTTCCTCCTCTAGTTCTTGCTGTGTAGCTTGAATTTCGCTTCTTTTCAAAGCATAATTGTGTCTTAAGTTGATATCAGCAGAGTCAGCGGAGTGCCGTCCCAAGGAGGGCAAGCGATCTTGCATGTAGGTGGGACATCAGTAAAGCCAAAGCATTCAGATGAAGGAGCACGGTGCAGCAGAAAAAGACCGATCGCTGAGGTTATGATCTTGACTTTGCGGTGGTGTTAATGAAAACAGCAGAAATATTTTTCTTTATCTTTCACTGTGGGTACTGGATCAGATCGGATGAAGACAGAAGTATAAATTGGGAACATAAATGTTAATCTATGATTGAGTTCACACAATAATCAATGACATTCTCATGCTGTTTTTTATCTGTCGAATACTAAATAAAATGTAAATGAAGGGTGTTTCACCAGCGTCCTGTTTCCTCCACTGAGGGCCCTCGTCTTAAAAAAGTGCCCTGGATGAAAATGAGATGTCGTCACTCTTCCAGCTTTCTTCCAACACCTCTCCATACTGTTTAATTCCATTCATTTAGATCCTCTGCTCTGCCACTTTGCAGACTTGATTAGAATGAGAATCTGAGGCATTGGGGCTCGAGGTGCAGCATCTCTGGGGAATCATCTGACTGACAAAGATTGAGTGGATGTCCTTCATTGAAAGACAACTGGCTGATTTGCTAATTTCAAAATACAAATTGATGGTAACACACACTTAACATACACATGCACACTGGGACACACACACGGCCACAGACAGCAGTGTTTCAGACCTTTTCGTGTCTCAACAGCGGATGTGCAGGCCCAAGAGAAATAAACAGATATGTCACTTTCTATTTAGCTCAAACACAGAGTGGCTGTCCATCATCTTAATGTGTCACTTTTTGTGGCTGAGAATGAGACTTTGCATTTCATCTTGTGAAGGCATGAAGAGGAGCCAAAATAATTCACGGGTAGGATGGAGCAAAAAAAAAAAAAAAAAAAATGAGAGCAGTGCAGCTCTGGCTCTTGACAACCCTTTATACCCATGGCAGCCATATTGTAATAAAAGCTACAATTAATGTATTGCTTTCATTATTTTCTCAATAACATTTTTCTCAAAGTATCATACCTGCCATATACAGTTTAACATTTAGTCCCATGAAGCATTACTCATGTTTTGGATTGATTTTCAATCTGTTCTTGGTAATTTTTAAGCCTTCAAGTTTCAAAGGTCACTTTGTAACCCCACCTTATTAATTAAATTAGTCGGTAGCTGCTGTTTTGCTGTGCAGTGCAAGATGTGCTCCTTGAGCTTTGACATGCAGGCTTGAGAAAGCACTGAATAAATAAGATTTATTGCCATTTCGCACTTGAAGAGAAACTGCTGGCTGCCTTGCATAAAACTCTGTTTTGAAAGCTGGACTAACATGAAAATCAATCTCTAATCCCCACGTTACAACCCTCAAGCATACAGTAAGTATTATTATTTTAATAGACGTGTTTGTTTTTGGTGCACAGCTACATTAAATGATAAGGCCTGTCCTGGACGCTTCAGGTGTATGTTAATGGAATTTTGGCTTTGTGCCATGTTAAACCTTATGCTGTAATTTTCCAGGTTATAGAGGTAGACTTGAAAAATTTAAGCGCATTTTTATTGATTTTTACACATCCAAGAGTGTTTACTGGTCCTGGGGAGTACTGTTGCATGTTTAAACAAAGTTGCATCAAGTTTGTGCGGCTCCAAAAGGGAGCCGAACAAAATCCAATAAATCGCCCCGAGTGACATAACTTTAGCATCGGTTTTGCAGCTGAAGATTACAAGTTTGAAAATGGAAATATATATATATATAGATCTAGGGGTGCAGGGTTAAGGGTGTGTTCAACAGAAGCAAGCTGACCACAGCTCTGCAGTCCATTCCTTTAGGGGATAGGGTTACGGTCCTCAAACCCTTAAAATAATTCGGCTGGCGGGGCCTCTGGAGATTATTTTGTCCTGTGCACTGGCAAGACTGTTGGCAGCCCTGATCCCAGGGAACTATCTGCTATCGAGATGCATAATGTAGGAACCGGTAAAATAATGTATGGAATAAATAAAAACTAATTGAAGCACTGTTACTCTTTTATGAGACATTTAATACATAAGTATTACATCGTTAAGATACACTTCAGGCAGTTTGTCAATGGATGCCAGGTTTGGCTTATGTTTTTTGCCATTTCCCTCCACAGTCTGTGGTGCGTGGAGAGCAGAGAGGGTCGTTCTTATCAAACCAAATGTGATCAGCATTGATGATCACAATAAAAAAACCCAAGAAGACAAAATGTTAATGTACTTCTCTAAGATTGTTGACACACTGACATAGACTATACCAACGACACAGTGATCATAACGAGCGGAGAGCATGCTTTTCTTATGAATACATACGAAGTACACATAAACTGCGTCAAATCAGTTATCAGTGCGGGAGAGAATGACTTCAGCAGCTTTTATCACATGTCATCCATGTAGAGATGAAAGAGGCAGCGCTGTCGTTATATCTTCATCTATATCTTTCTGCTCACTTCCACTGCCTTCCTAGCATGTCTTTTTGACTGTGGATTATGGTCATCGCTGGTATAAAGAGGCTCTTAAAAGCACAGAAGAGGTGTGCCCTGTCTCCCGAGTCATTTAAGATTATGCCCCCTGTGGGTGCACTGCGGGTTTAACAGTGTATGAGCCCTTTATTAGACCTCACATCCCTTAATGTTTCCTCTCTGCCTGTGTAAGAATGTTAGAGAACAAAAATGTTGTTGATGTTTTTTTTGTTTTTTTTTGTAGCATTTTTTGGGTGGAATTTGTGTGCTCCGTTTGCCAGACTGGGTCGAGGAAATCTGGCACTTCTACGTCAGGGTGTAAAAATAGCGAATCCCTGGTGTTGTCTATTACGTATGTGCAAATGACATTTGAATGCCATGCAGGTTCCAGATAACAAAGAAACCTTTTTTTTTCTTTGAGTAAAGCCTTTCTCGATATTACACTTCTGAATTGGCACAGATCAGATTTCAGTTATTTAGTTATTGTAGGATTTTGATCTCATTTAACGCTGATAAAAAAGACAACTTCAGCTCAGCTCACCATCCTCAAATGTGTCCAAATATTGCCAGACAGAAAAAATTTAATCCAGACTACAGGTTTAGTGTACCAAGTAGAGGATCGTGCGTTGTGGACATTCAAATTTGTTTGGCTGTTTACCTCGTTTAGCCTCATTGCTCAACCTTCAAGCACATAAGCTCCATTGTTATTCTTTGCCCCTACTCATCATGTTCTTAGGCAGAATGCAAATCTGTTATCCTCTGGTTTGGCCGCACTGGGGTTGTTTTTGTGTGTAGCTGTTAGCTGCACTGATGAAAAGACCACCTGTCATCTTCTGGCCCTTTGATTAGATTAAGGGTCAAAGGAAAGGATTAAATTGATAATACGTAGAGGAGGCCCCCGTGCAGTGCTTACCGAGTCATTATCAGAGCGCTGATCTAAAAGTACTGGACATTCATGTACGTCTTGTATTAATATGGGGGTCTGTCCCTTAAAGCAAGGGTCTGTAATGTTGTTCAGAAACACATTTTGTTATACTGGGTGAAATGATCCTGCTATCCTGAGAGTAGTCAATACATTATGTATTCAGAAAAAGGAAACGAAAGTAATCGGACCTCTGTGGCAGCTGTAGGACTGAGAAAAAGCTGACCAATCCGTGCCATCCGGCCTGGATAGCACGGATTGGTCAGATGCCTTCGTGTCTCGTTCTGTCCCTCCCTCCTCCGCGCCTGCACACGTTATGTTTCACTGTTGCCGGAAATATTCAGCATACTCCTCTGCAGAAATACGGAGTTGCAGGAGAAGACGTTCATTTGGTTACAATGGCAGAGAAAATGCAGCCAGCGTTACTTGTAACAGCTCACAAGGGCAAGGAAAGGCAAGGAAAAGAAAGCGTCAGGCAGAAAAGGCTGCGACGAAAAAAGGCTTTGGATAGAGAAAGAAGTCGGACCGAGTCAACATCGGTGCGGCGTTTGAGCGGTGGAGACAACTTGGGCATGTGAAAGGCTTGAAAAGTGATGCAGAGGTTGCTCTCTTTCTGTTGGACAGGTAATTATTTGTTTTGTTTCAGGGGGATTTGTTATTTTCATGAAATATGTGAGGTTTGCCAACTTGGCTACGTTTGTAGCTCGTATTAGCCCAATGCTAACGTTAGCTTCTTTGTGTGTTGTTTTTAGCCATGAGAATGGCTAATGAGTCGGCCCAATTTCCACTGGATAGGGGTCCGCTGCGTTGCGGCTCCGATCCGGTTTTGCTCCGCCGTCCGGCAATCCCCACCGGTTGCGGTTTGAGTCCGCCAAGGCGCAGTACGGTAGACAGCTGGCCTCACGATGTGTGCTGGTGTCAACACGGAGTGTTTTATTTTTGAAAAGTAACCAGATGTAGTTTGTTATTTTGGCGCTTGACTTCCTGTCTGCTCCGTGCTAAATTCAGCTGAATTGCTGCGTCCTGCTCCGGCATCTCCTTCTCCCTGCTGAGTCCCACTAACAGATGCGCGTTCAAGTTTGTGGGGGCGTGGCTTTGGACGGAGCATTGATGGGATGGGGAGGGGGGCTGGAACTTAGAAGAGGTGCCACTTTCAAATCTTGCTAGCTCTCTTGCTAGCTCTCCAGGATTGTAGACCCTCGCTTTAAGAATGTCAGTCATTATTTATAAGAACGACGGCATTACGTATTGTATGGATATGTTAATGGGGTATGGTAGGGTCCTATTGTGTCTAGATGGACTAAGTCGAACGAGAACTGAGCTGTTTGCTCTTGAAGATATTTTTCTGGTAACTTAAATATATAATACACACCATTTTGTGTTGTAATGTCTAAACACGACAAAGACGTTTGTTGTATATTTTGTTGAGTTGTGTACATTTTCCAACAAGGTTTTTCTATCACGCAATAGATCACACCATAACCAACGACATACTGCTATGCTGTTTTCCTCTGTCTAATATTAAATAAAATGTAAATGAAGGGAATACAATTTTCTACAACCGACCTGAAGGAAGGCAGCAAAAGTGACTAACCATATCGTGGCGTCATCAGCGATGGTTGTTGTTTCACAATGAATAAAAACCAACGGCAATAATCCAGCGCTAGAAATTAAATACAGTGCATTTATCTGTTCCAGCTCATTAGGAAAAATGGAAATTAAAGGTCCCATATTATATTGTTTTTCATCAATTTCACACAGCAGTCAGAGGTCCAACAACACTGTACTTGAAATGTATTGCCCCAAACCCATCCGTGGTCCTGAATTTCAGCTGTCTAAAAGTCGCTCTACTGAGAGCAGGCTGTTTCTGTGCCTGCACCTTTAAATGCTAATGAGCTCCATCTGTCAAAGCCTGCCTTGCCTACTACACGCCCCTCTCAGTAGAGGATGCCTCTTACGCTAGCGGTAGCATGTGCAAATGTTTTACGGTAGATGTATCGCTATGGCTCGCCGAGATGCTGTCGCTCAACCATACTTGTTTGACCCAGAATTGGACCCAGAAGGAGAGGCTCCTGAAGAAATACAGACTCTGCGGCTGCAGCATGATATTTCAGAATGGTTAGTGTGTCTGAATATGTTACATAGTTTGTTCGTATGTGTTATTACATTTACTATCATGTAGCTAATTGCTAACAGCTAGTGAAAGCTGTGTTTGTTTCAAACACAGTCTCCATACTCTTGGACACTGTTCGCATAGTCTCCAGTCTGCACATTTCCAGACTTTTTACTGTGACAGCTAAGCTCCATCATAATATTATTAACATTAAACTCACTTTAAACGCCATTGCATAGCAGACTGAAGTGGAGCTAACTAGTTAGCCAATTTCAAGCTGACTTCACCATACTTATAGGCAACTGTAAATACTATCAAAACGTGGCGACACTTACCTGTGGCTCGGGTGCAGTTGCTGGGTCCGGTATGGGTGGGACTGATCCTTTTGCGAGGGTCAGTGTCGAGGCAAAGCCAGCTTTGTACTGACCCTCGTTATTGAAGCAGTCCGATGTGAAGTGGTTCGCACACACTACAAGCTAACAGGAAGCGCAGCCGGCATGTTGTCGTAAAAAAATAAACGCAACCACCGTCTCTTCTGTTGTTCTGTAGGTGGGACAGAATATAGGCACTTATGTTGATTTATACAACCAACAACCGAACAATTTGCATGTCTAACTCTGAGCGAAGAAATTGCGAAACACTGCTAGCTTACCGCTGGACACACCGAACTTCACCTCGGGGATGAACGCCCCCCTCTCGGATATCTCCTTTCATCGCTCAGAGGAGTCCGACCTATGAACATCTCTTCTTTCATTATGTAACGACAGGAGCTGGATCTGAACAGCCTGTAGGTGCACCATTTTACCAGTGGGTGGGCTGCAGAAACAATGCAGGACTTGTTTGCTTTCCTCATTCTGGGAGTTGGTAGGCTCAGGGAGGACCAGTTTATATATGTAGACACCAGAGAAAACGTGTTTTTCATAATATGGGACCTTTAAGTTCCAATGTATGTTCTACATAATAATGTGCTTTAAAAGATTGTAATGAAAAACAAAAAAAAACTAACAAAAATCAACAGGCATCACATTAACCATTGCCTCCAAGGTTATGTAGTTAGATCACGTGTGACTGCAGTTATAGGTATGTGTTATAAACACAACGACATGAAGTGTTCACTACCAAAGGATTAGAAGAAGAGCTTGTATTTGTCTTTTGTTCTGGCGTTATAACACAGTGTTTTATTTTGAAAATTAATGTTGTTGTTTTGGTGCGGGAATTCCTGTCTGCTCTGTGCTGAAGTCTTGCGTCTGGACTCACTCCGCTGCTGGAGAAAAGGTTAGGGGATTACCAATCCATTCATCCACTGTTAGCTGTTTCTCTTTGGCCCAAACTGGTGATCCACAGAACAACATTTGAATGCAGTAAGACACTAGAGATTATTTACCACATTTTCTGAAAACCTAAATCCTACCGACTGGTATACCCAAAAGTAGTTTTTATCATATCTCAAGGCTGTTTTTTTCTAACTCTCCAATTTTTCATGGCTTTGTCAGTCATCTTGTCCCTAATGATTTCATATAACTCTTTTCTGTCTGTTTTACTCAGCGCATTTTAACATGGCCAGTTACCAAAAAAAATGTAACATCCATTGCGTTCAAACAGACTGCCAGCCCCCTAAGGTGAGATCATGTTCAAAATCAGAACTACAATACATTATTTCATAATGAAATGTTGTATGACTATGAAATTAAAGGTGTGTGATCTATTATATGAGATTAGACTACCAAACTAAAAAACTGTGTCGCACAGTGAGCAGAACTCACCACCTGTTTGCTGTGGTCGTTCTTTGGCTAAAAAAATATTTTTCAAATATTTTTTATTGTTTTATTCGTTCGTTCGTTCGTTCCTGAGCACAGACAGGAGGAGGCTAGCAAATATTTGCTCCTCCTGCCACAAACCTGCTGGTTCCTTAAGATTCCTTACTGTACAACAGAGCATTGTGTTCTTACAGCACCAGACATGCGGGGATCTCTTCTATGTGGACCCAGCCTGCCCTGGAACATAACAGCAGAGACAAAAGCCCCTTTTTAATTATTGAACAGGCGTAACCAGGAAAACTTGCGAGGAAGTACGTGGTGCATTTAGGCATTTTATGACGTCTTGCATCACGGCTCCTTGAGTGACTGACTATGAATCTAATTCACCCCCTGATAAGAACTGGATACGATTGAATACCACAGCCCCGGTCTTGAATGCTAATGCTTCCTTCATCCATTCTCAAGGAAGGGGGCTCACAGCTTTTCCCTAAAAATTCAGTGCCGTCCGTGGGATCCCAAAAAACAAAAAAAAGGAGGCAGGGGTCTTTAACTGGGAGGAGGGGTGAAATTGCACTTTTGTTTTGTGGATGTCAGTGTTATTTGTAGCCTGGCGAGGCCGAGTCGCTCCCATTCTCATTCTAATTGGAACTGCTCCCTCTCCGTCTCTCCCATGACAGCCCCTCGTTCCCAGAGTGAGGACCCGAGTCTCCCAGCCTCACACTCAGCCACAGCCACCCAGACAGCCAGGCAGCAATAGAGAGGGAGGGAGAAAGAGAGATAGAAAGAGAGAGAGGGAGGAAGGGAGGGAGGAGTCTGGTTGTGGAGCTCTCTCCCCCGACTGTGTCTGCTAGAGCTGTGAGTGGTAGAGCGAGAGAGAGAGAGGAGGAGGAGGAGGAGGAGGAGGAGGGGGGCAAGTGAGGGCTGAAGAGACTCAGAATGGATGGGCGACGAGAAGCCGTGCGAGCGAGAGAGCGAGAGTGAGGGTGTGTGTGTGCGTGTGTGTCAGTGCTTAGAGTCAGCGGCGGAAGACACAGAAAGTCTACAAGCTCACATCAACAAGAGAGAGCGTGCGAGGCAAAGAGGAGCTGTCCACCGGCAACTCCGAAGAGTGACACACAGAGAGGAAGGGGAGACACGGGGAAGAAGAAGACCAGTCAACAGAGGAGGAGGAGAGAGAGTGAGAGAGAGAGACGGACTGAAGACAGACTACCAGCCTTCCACTGGTAAAGAGGAGACAGCACTAAGGGACTGGAGCATCCGTCCCCCCTTGCCCCCCCCCCCACGCAGCAGCACAGAGGAGCACTGTCTCATCTCGTGCATGTGTTTGTGCCTGCCAACTTCAATTTCACACTCGCCCACTGTTTTCTGTAGGTTTTGCCCTCTCCACTCCCCAGTCATGATCCCCTGGGTCCTTCTGCTCCTGTGGATCTCCGGACACGGTGAGTTTTTTCCACATTAAGTTGCTTCTTCATCACATCTTGTGCGCTTGTGATTGCTGTGCGACTTGCTGGCCGGGGGAAAACTGCGTCTCTGAATTCATCCCTGCTGCGATGGCTGAGCTTGTCCTACCATCTGTGTGGTTTTCTTTTTTTTTTTTTTTTTTTTTTTTTAAATGCTTGTAATATATATGTGTATATATATATATAAAGCGCTCCCATGTGCACTGCTGTGTGCGATGCGAAAAGAGAAAGGGGGAAATTGGAGGAAGAAGTGCGCGCGGCTCTCCTGGGGTTGAGGAGCCACGGGTTGTTGTAAGCCTGCACTTTTTCCCCCATCAGTCGTTTGTCGTAGCCTTCGGACCAGCCGAGTTAAATACTTCCTATGCGGGCTTGATATTCCTGTCACACACACAGACACACACAAACAAAGCCCTCTAACCCCAGTCCAGTTCAGTCAAGCGTTCACCGCCAAGTCACATTGTTTATGAACTGACAGCCCTTCCCCATTGAGTCCAACTACGGGGGGTCTGCTCAAAAGAAAAAGAGAGAGAAAAAGTTAACAGTGAAGCGCCTCTGAAGGCAGGTTCGTGAGTATAGAAGGGCAATTGCAGCCCCCTTTGGACAGTATCCGCTGTTGTTATTTTTATTCCTAGACAGTCTGGTTGTGGACAGAATGAGGATGGATTAGTTGTTTCCCCGGCTTGCCACCAGGTGGTTGTCTCTGGAACACAATAGAGGTGAGGAAAGTACAACAGAACTCTACCTCTGGAGTGCCTGTGAAATACGGACGCACGCACGGCAGGATCAGACACTGGATGTTTGGCGGCTGTCGGCATCACGGCCGGCCCGCAACGAGCGCCCTGGTTTACGCTCCGCGGGTCGGGGTCAATGACACGGCCCCCACCCCCTTTCAGAGTTCGACCCCGTCACGTTGGGCTACATTCCAAGAAGGGCACCGACTGAGTGAATGCGTGCGTCTGCGTGTGTTTGTGTACATTTGTTTCCCACGGGCGGGAGGTGTCAACCTATTTGTTGCCAAACAGCACAGAAAAAGGCAAAACCCAGTCTTCTCCAATCTGACGTCTCAGTCGGTTCACATGTTGTGTTGGAATTGACGGCTCAAAGTCGGCAGCACGCTGCTGACGCAGCGGCAAACAAATCACACTTGGTAAACAAGATCATTTTCTACAGCACTCGAATCAGCTGTTCCACATGTTGATTTACAGCCCCAACACAAGAAAAGAAAAAAAAAAAAAAAAAAAAGAAACGCCGCTCAAATACAACAATTCACTGTGATTATTCTTTTCTGACGACTCATTTCTCTCGTAGGAAACAGGGAGAAAATAATGACATCGAGACAGACCAATTTAAAACCGACCAGAGTGATGAAGCTTCTAATTCCCTCTGAGCGTCTCCCACTCATTAACCGTTGTAGATCCCTTCCGGCGAGCGGTGTCATCTTGCCTGTTGTCTTTTATGATTGTGGATGACCTGGGATGATGACACAAGCTGTGCGAGTGGACTCAGAGAGTGGCGTGAGTCAAGCTCCCTCTCCAGGTCACGGCTTTTTTTTTCGTAAAGGGGGGGGGGGGGGGCGTTGTTACAGCGCATCCGACGTGGGCGCTGTACTGGAGGTGCTGTGACTGTTCCCCGATGCTGCTGCTGTTGCTGTTGCTTTGCTGTGTGCTCTGTTCCTCCGATTTCATTGTCAAGTCTTTCTGCGCCATCTGTGCTTACTGTGATGCAGAAATACACGATCAGTCATTAGTCTCTTATCCTCCAACTCTGTTAAGCATCTGCTGGGTTTAGTTCCCACATCTGACTCACTTTATATCTCTGCTGCCCCGTATTTCATTTCTATTTCCTGCAAATCAAGACCATGAATAATGCCCTAATTATGTAAGACATCAAAACTGCAGGAGGGGGTTGATTTATGGACATGCTGCACACTTTGTTGTTGGACTTTTTTTTTGTTTGGGCGCCGTCACATTTTCATTTACATACCGTCACAGGCTTAGCCCCCAATCCTGGGAACAACCAACACCGAATCTCAGACAGAAGCAGCTGGAACGAGGAGATTGCTGCAACTGGAATGAGATGAGATTGCCGTGCATTTCAGCACACTCGACTATTACCATAATATAAAATACTGCCTCCCCTGCCAGGTAAACTGGGGATAACAACGAACCTTCCCCATGCGTGCCTCTGGGGAGCAAAAAGTGCTTCCCTGTAGCTTACTGTTGTTGTACAAATTACGGCTCTGTTTATGTGCCGAGGCGATGTCAGCAGAAAGCTGCGGAAAACAATCTTTTTTTTTTTTTTGTCTTTTTATGAACAGAGGGACAGAGGGGAGCTGTGGCTGTAGCAGTCACATACTTAAGACGCAGATATCCTGCGAGAGAATGAGGAAAAAGAGAGCGTGAAAACGGGGGAATGAGCGAGAGAGAGAGAGGAGTCAGTCCAGGCGCTGAGCAGTTTCTTTTCTCTCAACTTTGAGAAATAAATGGTCCAGAGCGAGCAGGCTGGAGAGGGAGAATAAGGAGAGGGAAAGCTGTTCCGAGACGCTCTCCATCCTGACTGTGCTGTTGGCGCATCTAGGGCACCTTTTCTTTTCGCTGTCACCTCCCCTGCCAGTGACAGATGACACAGCAGGAGCCAGGAGGATCTGGGAGACGGTCTCCAGGAACACATTCACCTCAGGCCAAACTTGCCCAGGACCTCGTCCATCTCCCCCACACCACCTCCTCTCCATCCCACCTCCCATCCAATCTGTACATTGTCCAGCGTCTCGCACATTCCTCACTTGGCTCCTGATTTCACTCCTCACCTTGCAGCGGCACATTTCCCCCTCTCCGGCTAACTGTCCCTCTCTCCTCCTGTTCTTTTCTTTTTTTCATTTTTTCATTCTTTTGCCGTGTGATGCAGTGTGATTGAGAACCCTCTGTCGGGGAACGGGTGAAATATGTGAGAGCATTGTGTCCCAGTGGAGGAGGGGCAATTTAAGAACAGTCTTGTACTGGATGTGCGAGGCTCTGAAGAAAATGTGCTCGAGAAAAATCACACATCCTCGATGTTAAGTGTACGGGCTCTGTCCCCGTCTCCCCTGCCTCCCTCCCCCTGTGTCTCCCTGTCTCTTCATCTCTTTTTTGGTCTGAATGACATCTTGTGAAATCACTGGGTTTTTGGTCCACTTTCTCAGGGAAATCAATTTTGTGAGCTTTCCTTGACTCCAGGTTTTGGCCACTAGGGGCAGCGCTGCTGCACAGGACTGAAATCCCAATCTTCTTAAAAATCTCCTGCCCCTTCCTCTTCCCCCCATCGCCTTCATTATCTCCCGCTCCCTCATATATCTCGTGTCAGAACTACCGATTTCAGCACCCAGCCAGACTAAGCTGTTTCTTAGTCCTGGAAAGCATGTCTTAGTACCCCCCAACAGCCTCTATTTCATTTACTGCTGTCTATTAACTGCTGTCTGACGACTCTAAATCCGCTTTTCATGGGCGGCAGGCTTTGATACATATTTCTCAAGCAAAGTATAATTAAATGTCTTTCCAATGTCATGTCTGGATGTGTGGATTTCTTTTATAGACGGGGAAATCAGTCTCCCTTCTGTAAAGAGGAGAAAAAAACAGAGAGAAATACAGCCCATTACATTGCACAACACGACTCGAACAGAAATACCAATTTTCAGCCTCATAATTATGAATTCTTATTTATAAGCAAGACATACGGCTGTCTGATGCACGGATTATGACCGCAATAACTCAGAGGTAATTAATTGATTCATCCCCTTTCTATCAAATGCAAAAACCAATATGCATTTTTCTTATATGTTGTCATATGCTTTGCTGTTCCAGCTGGTGTATCTTCGATGCCACTAAGGCAAACTGAATAAAAACAGAATCAGTTGGGAGCTTCGCCCGCACTGTCATGGGAGTCTGCTACGTCACACTGAATATCTTCCATTAGAAAAAAAAAAACAGACATGTCCTTGTCCTGTTTGCATGACTTACCCACTCGCCATACATGACAGTTGGCTTGAGTAATGCTAACCCTGTCTGGATCATGCCATGCAGGCGGAGTGACTGACGGATGGTGTCATCAGCCCACGATGGGGGCCCAGTGGCGTGCAGTTTGTTTTCTTGTTTGTGCTGCATGTCCCATCAAGGCTAGCCAGCTTAAGTCACCTCAGCCGCTGTGACCCCTGCTCATTTCTGTGCCACGATAGATTAAGCCCACTGTAATCCCTCTGAGCTGAGTGCCCTGCTGGATATTTATGGTAATAAGTAAACATATGAATAAATAATCTAAGAGGCTGCCGCTGGACAGCTGGAACTTGTAAGTCGCAGTGTTTGGCAGTGCTGGTGGCATTAACGAGAGATGCTATTTCCAAGAAAAATCTGTTTTGGCAGTGACTTATATTTTGTTGATACCCGCAAGAAAGTTTGGTGGATGACTTTTTGAAAATACTAGTTAAAATAATACATTTATAAATCACTGAACCCAGAGATAGCTATACAATCGCAGTGGGGGATGTGTGTTTATGCAGGGATTTAGTAAATGTTCCCATCCCAGGCATCACCGAAGAGAAATAAAAAAAGAAAGGACGAAAGAAAATAGATGCGGTATGTAAGTAAGTACAGTATACCGTGTCTGCAGTCTGGATCAAAGCCTCATTTGGAATCTGTCAGGATTCAGGTCAGCCTGGGAAGGGAATATGATTAGTTTGGAGTGTTCTTGGAAAACCAGGCAATGATCTGCTTCCTCTCATGCAGTCAGTCAGCCAGTCAACAAAATCAAGCTGTTTACTGCTGGGATTCATTATCCATCTAGAAGACTCTCTACCCAGCCCCAACAGTTTTTCTTTAGTACCAACCAATCAAACCCCCAAGCCCCCTCATCCCCCCCCCACCACCCCCAGAGACTCTGCCGCTGGATCTCATTCCTCGGGGATGAATTTATCCAGATTGGAGCACTCAGCAAAAGGGCATTATCCCGGATTACATGTCTGTTGGGCGGCAGTGTTAAGTAATTCAACCAGATGCTGTTGTGATCACTAGGTCACCTGCGAGGGCAGGGTTAGCATCTGCACCTCTTCACTCAGCTCTTTGTTGCCGCATCTCCATCCATCTGAGGCTCTCTCCTTGGGAGACGGTGAGAGAAATAGCCGGAGTTGGGCGACTTTGTTAAAAAGAAAAAAAAAAGAGCTGCATGTAAGAATACAGTTAACTGTAGGAGAAGTGTTCGGAATCCCTCGCTAACCCCCTCGTCAGGATTTTATTTGGTGACGGATTACGGGATGGATTAATGGCTTTTAAATTGCAGTTTAATGCACAGGGAACAACGGGCTATGATTTTTTTTTTCCCGGCTAAAGAAACCAAAGGCAGCTCCTCAGTGCTGCGTGTGTTCAGTTGTGGGTGTGCTGTAAGTAGAGTAGTGGTGGATCATACAGTGTTATTTTTTCCTTGGAGAGGACAAAGCACTGGCACAGCGGGGCTAAAAGAAAAAATGTTGGTGTTCTGAGCTCAACTGTGTCTGCTAATCCTGTCTCCACCTAGCCGAGGTTCTTTCTTTTTCTTTTTTTTTGATAGATATTTTTCAAACCTGCTACTGGGATCTGTGATTGCTTGTAGAACACAGGTGGGCTCAAACGATGCTACAAGGCAAACTTGCTTTTTTTTCTCGTCAAAGCCCCGCTTCTCAGATCTGAGGCATTAATACGACTTTTGCTCAAGACATCCACGCAGCTACATGTTCATTATGTCTCACATTCAGCCAAATTTCTTTCTTTTTTTCATTTTGTAACCGAATGAAAGTTCTCACCACAGGGACGAGTTAATGCAATTTTAAAACGGTCTCACCCGTTTGAGGAGTGATGCTGCACCCTAGCATTTAGTTGAGAAAAGGCGCCTGCGCACCCTTTATTAAAAAAAAAAAAAAAAAAAAGGTCCATAATTCAGAGTTCGGTTGTTGTGTTTCTTGGAAATACAGTGCAGCTTGTTTGCCATGCATGGGTGACACCGCTGAGCTCGAACTCAACATCTGTCTGGGAACAGGAGAGCAAGACAAGAACACAAGGTTAGGTGGGTGAAAATGCAAAATGTGTGAACAAAAGGATGGTGGGAAAAGAAAATGTATTTTTGCTTATGCAAATAACAAGTCTCAGTTACTTTGGATTCATTTTCAAACTAGATTTGCATCAGGGCAGACAATGGTGTAACTCTACATTTAGATTGAGCTAAAATCGGGTTGAGAGTTGCAATGTTTTTAGTAAATACATTCTTATGATATGCGTTTGTATGGTGAAATGAATCAATCAGGTTTGTTGTCACCAAATGGGAAGATGGATGCAATGGCATTTTCGCAGCAAGGTGCCACTGCATGCTCCATCATCTCTGCTGTAGTCTGTGTGTGCAAAGAATTACGGATTGCGGCTTTGATATAAAGGTTAAGTGGACGCAGAATGAGGTTTTGCTTATAATACGAGATTTAATTTAATTATTTAGCCTGTTAGTCACACATTCATTTATATATGCTTCTTTTAACTTGACACCTGCACTGGCGCAGCTTTAAGCGTGAAGGCTAAGGTTAAACGTACGCTGTTGCTGTAGCTGAGTAGTATGCTGAGTGCATGTACATCCCCTCCTCGTTATGAAATACGGCCACTTACGTATGCCGCTACACATCCTAAGAGCGTGATGCATGTACAGTAATGTGCATGTTACCTTTGCAGAGAGCTTTTGTGACCTACAAAGACCTGTGTGCCACACCTGAAAAACATTCAAGTAAAACTGAGCGTCCTAGCCTGAAACTGTCTGTCCCATTATTCTTTATGACGGTGCCATCTGTGCCGATGTACGGCTGTAAGCCAGGATAAAGTAAATCACATGCAAGCACGGTTCTGCAACCTGTATCATTTTATATGCCCCGCCACCTCTCGAAACGTCTCAGAGTGAAAACCAGTAAGCCAATACATCGACATCATTGCAAATGGCTGCGCTAGGAAAGAGCCTGGAAGATGCATGCGGTGCCTCAGCGCAGGAGGCACTTGAGGAATTGGGTTGCTGATCTGATAACGACTTCCCAGTGTTTGGCGGGAAGTTTCTGGGACAGCTCAATATTACACGTGGATGAACTCCCCACCCCCCTCTCTCCTCGAGCCCGTTTCTTTCTCCCCCATCTCTGTCTCTGCTTCTCACTCTCCCGACATTCCCAGGCCCGAGATTCCTAACGACGGACTCACAGAAGAAGCTTTTCACACTGCACACTTCACGTGTATTCCGCGAGCTGCCGGTGTCCATGTGAGCGCGTGCAGCGTCTGTGCATTTGCGACTGTGCCACGAAAATTACAGCTGCAAGCCTTGAATGGCAATATAAATGCAAATCAGCCTTTTAACTTGTACAAGCAGAATCTAGGGAGGCAGAATCTTCTCACCTGTGGATGAGCGTGGATGTGTCTCTGTCCGCCATTACAACCGCTGTGCATGTCTAGAAAAAACGACAGCGGCAATAGATAGCGTGCACATTTGCAAGCGGGCCTCGAGGCTGTCCTATGTGTCCGGACTCCAAAATAATAACGCCCACTCTCGGGAGCGGCTGTAAAACACCATGCTGTGGGACGGTCACACGTAGTGATGTGCCTCGAGCATTACCTCCCCACTCGTGTGCTTCCATTTTAGGAGATGCCTCCAAATTGTGCTCAGCAGTGCTAAATGGAAGTGCTCGGTAGTTTCTATTTAATAAACGGATAGGAAAACAGTCCTCTCCATGGTACCAGACACCAATGGTGAGAGGCATGGCTTTTTGAATCGCTATTTGATCTGGCGCTGATACCAAAAGAGGTTTTATTCAGCAAAGCACATCGGACACAATAGCGGCACAAACTTGCTCATCATCCAAGCCAAAACTTTTGAAATCTGCCAAGGGGGGATATGCAGCTTTGAGAATGAAAAAAAAAAAATGTCTAATGCGGTCGCCCTCCCCCAACACTCCCATGCTCTGAGTAGATGTACATGTTTTGTTGGGTTTTTTTTTTTTCACCAGATGCCAAATGCAGCTTTGAGCCACCTGCCTGTCCCACTAAGACAATTAAGCAATCGGGAAGAAAGGGCCATTCACTAGTGGGGATCGCAGCGTTAGCATGGGAGCCAGAAACGGCCCCTGCACACCACCCCTCCCCCACAAAAAAAAACTCTTTCAGCACCACTAATTGTGGCGCTGTGCCAACTTTGTTCACGTTTTTGTGTTTGTTGAGGGAAATCTAGGAGCGTTTGACACCAGTCTGAGGAAATCTGTGACACTGGATGCTTCGGTTGGCATGTTGATAGAAAATCCCTCTATTGGTCTCCAGACGCATTCAGTGTGAGGCCCGTGGCTCTGTGTCATTACGGTTGTTTACGAGGCAGGGCTTCATCTGGCACAACCCACCTACAGAAAGGCGCGCAGTGAAAGACACTCACACACACACACACACACACACATATATTCCCTGCCCTCACTTGCATTACCAAAGAGCAATCTGCCAGAGCACAATAACGGATGAGAAACCCTGCAGTATGTGAGCACCGAGGGCTGGAAAGTATCGGCGTGTTCTGCAACATGCTATAAATAAAGTTTTGTATTGATTCTCAAACATTGATATATCCTAATATAAGAAAATAGCTGTATTGATTGCAACCCCGATGCCTCTGATGTTCCTTTAATATGGTGCTGCTGGGAATTACTCTGCCCTCTGTAATGCGTGGCCTATTTTTATATGCCATAATAACGTGGTGTCACAAGCAGGCTTCGCTAAAGGCAATCCCTAGATATATTTGCCTACTCTGTGACACATCGCACCTTTCAACGCCTCAGTGCCTCTTCTATCTTAAGTCCCTTCTTCATGAGCTGGGCTCCTCAACTGGATGTCGGAACACGTGGTAGAGTAAACAAATTGATTTAAGGTGTAATTAATTTTTTTCGGAGGCCACTCCAATATTCACTTTGCAGATTCGGAAGTTGAAGAGCTCTTGTCGCACTCTCTGATTTTCGTTTTATTTCATCAAGTGCAATTTAATATTGTGGAGGCTGGCCGGGGCAGTGAAAAAATGCTAATGCACATCGGGGAGTTTAAATGATTTGCTATCCTTTCAAATCTGTTGGCAGGGGTTTCAATCTGGCTGGCGTCCTGGGGGAATTCACAGTGGTCATTGCTCAGTCCCTGGGGGACATTAGTGCAAATCACAAAGGAGCACAGAAGTCATTTCAGTTTTCCACTTTCCTCTGGCCACTGCCCAATGCTAAATGGCGGAGAGGACTGGCTCACAATACTTGGGCAGGGCAACCCCCTCGCCTCCTTCCGTCTCTAACCTTTTAAACCTGATTTAATCAAATCAAAATACCACAGCGCAGACCCATTTGAGACAACCTGAAGACAAACAGTTGAGGAGGCACCAAAAGGCCTTGGGGTGAACCAAGGGCAAGGCCATCCATTACTTCTTGTGCAGCGAAGAGCACAGGGACACAGAAAATGCCTGCAGTGCACGATGATGAACAGACTCCACATCAGAGATTGGATTAGAGTGGCAGGAGAGAGAACCCTAAAAGCCATGCGCAGTTTATTGAAGCCTTATCTAAAGCGATAATGTTACTACAGAAAAGCACATGTAATGACGGATGAGTGGACGGCGCACTGTAAAGAACATCAGACGATATGGGTACAGTGGATAGGCAGGTCCACTATGGTCAACTCATCTTCTCTTAAGAGTAGGAAGTAGGACCGGTGGGTAGTTAGTTTTAAATGGACTGTCAATTGCTGGCACCCTGGTTACCCTGCAGTGCCATCATCACAGGTGCATCTGGTTTAGACAGGTTCAGGGCTCTGGTTCACTGCAATTTAGGTCTCATTTCATCACTCGCACCTATGAGGCATTTTTGGGGGAAATGGTAGCGGCATAGCCGAGATTTGTAGTCTCCCTAACAGCACTGATCCGCGCAGCAGCTGAGTTTGGGATGTATACAGAATTATATGAGGACCACGGTGTCTTTATATGTAAAATTATTGTTCTGTTGGGAATGTGGAGTGCAACGGTCACTCCTGACGCACACAGGAAGTAGAGGTAGAATGAAAATAGAAAGTACATCTGAAGGATTTCAGGGAGTCTTTGGGGGAAAGCAAAGTAGCATTTAGGTAAAAGTCCTGCGCTCATTTTTTCAGGATGACTAGAGGATTTTCTTCCTGCTGGAAGGCAATGTTATCTAATAGTAGACGGATGATGGTAATGACAATACAATGCCTCCCAAGGTAAACAAATATATCTAGGGCTAGGGAAAGGAAGTGAGGGGAGAAGAAAGAACAACAAAGAAATGAAAAGGGAAAAAAGAAATCTCAGAAGGAAGAGCATTCTTGTCACAAATTAAAACATATCTGCGTCTTGCAGCCATAATCCTTAATGCCAGTGTATTTGTTGTCGGAGTGGAGTATTTGTGTGTATGTGCCAACAAGCGCCAAATGTGATTATTCCTTGCTTTCGCTGTATGCTAATTTTATTACCACATTGTTGCCTATCTTACTCTAAACAGCTTTGGTTCAAAACTCTTGTCAGTGGTGTTTCAAAGGACACCACGCTGTTTGCTTGCAGCAGAGCTGTAGAGTAACACAAGAGATTTATATTATTTTTTATAAAAGTACCCTTGTGTGACTTTTAGCTTATGTTTCACTGTGATCGGTTTGGGACAAGTCAATGTCTCTGTCCCAATCGTGTGCGACACCGGCACAGCAGGGCATTAAAAATGCAGAAGGGCATTCAAAGATGATCGTGGCAGCACACAGTGGGATGTTCAGGGGTGTCACCAATCCCCACATCACCTCCAGTTCATGGCCCCTAAACTTTCCCCTAGGTTATGGCTGTGAATTATTAACGGGGCTTTCATTAAAAAATGCAATTTGCTCAGGCCCAGCTGTACAAACTCCAACACAGCCTCTTTTGAAACATCTCATAAATTTATGTTAGGTCTCCTGCAGCCTAGGGTGTCTCCTCCAGATGGGTATGCTCCACACTGAGTACAGAGTTAATGGCTTGGAGTCTACTGTCAGTCCTTATCTGCGGGCTCTCTTTCGGATTTGATACTTTTCCTCCATCTTTTGCCTTGTCATGTGTACAATCAGTTGATGGATTAATTAAACACAGTATATGGATACACTGGACCCAATGTGTCTAAAAGGAACTAGCAGATGTCTCCACAACGATTCCTGACAAGGCAAGAGGAGACAGCGTAAAGTCATAGGTGCTGGAACAGGTTTAGATTGGTCAATGCTGATACCACTTTTTCAAATACAGAAATAGCAATATGTCTGCTCCCTGGCATTAGCTGAAGGGCAATGCTTAAAAAGAGCCTCATGCGGGTCTGGGGATTGGTATTGTTGTTGTTTACTCCAAAGCAGACATCTTTTAGCTTTTCCCTCAGCTCTGATCCTTTTGATCATCACCTCCATATTGGATATAAAATGGAGAATGAGCGGCTCTGCAATACAAGTGACTTTCAGAGTTCTGTGACTCTTTGAAGGCTGCCAAACAAGTGTCTTTCATCTCCAAAACCAGCAGCCGCCTCGTACAAAAGGAGAACAGGACAAAATGAGAGAGAAAGGCAGCATCCAGGGCTTGGAAATGAAAAAGTGAAGATTGTGGGGTCTCTTTGTGATCGCATTTCCTCTAAGGCCTCCTGTGAGGGGAAAGACATGCACTTCGTACAGCACTGATAGTCGGGCATCTGTCAAACATCCCGAGCCCAAGGAAGGCCGAGGACACAAAGAGGGAGTCCATTTAGCAGGCCGAGCAGATTACTTGCTTTCTGAAAAACTCATGCTAATTCCCTCCACCGCTAATGAGGAGACAAACCAAGAATGTGTTGATGCATGAAAGGGCTTCATCAGGTAATGGAGACCGACTCTCAGAGACATACTGATGCTATTGAACTCGGTATAATATGACTCATCTCCCTTTTTCGCCAAGAGCCATTATGGCCTTCTCGTCTGTCAATACACGAGCGGCCCTCATGCTTTGAAGATTCTGGTATTGTTGGGTTTGCTAATGTGCGCAATGCATCAGGTTGATTTGAACAACAAAGCTCCGGACCGTTTGTACGGAGGGTAGCGGAACAGGGAGTGACTGAAAAGTAGAGAAGATGAACAAATGACTGAATTAGAATCTTTTTTTTTTTTTTTTTTTGTGGCGCGGCTCACAATGGAGAAAAAAAAAAAAATAAGAAAAGAGGTCCGTACTTCCAGATTCTGTTATCCTTGAATTAATGATGGAACAGGAGCAGCGGCGTTCCCCCACTGAGACGTGAACCAGATTTCAACCCAGAGCTCCCAGGAGGTGAGGGCCGGCATCTCTCTGACAGGACATCTGGTCCCTGAGCGTAGCCACCAGGGGGTCGATGTCGCCACCTTAATTGTAATGTCTCCCTCTTCCTCCCTGTAAAAAAAAAAAAAGAAAAAAACTAGGGCAGCTCTCCATAAAAGGAGATGAGGAAAGGGGGGGGGCACACTATTTGCTGGGCTGTGTCGGCATGCCACATCATTTAAGCTGACAGCTCTAATAAATTACAGCAACAGATCGCTGTGAACAAACAAAGCTTAATGGAAATAAAGTGAGAATTATCAGCCAAGAAATAAAAGGAAAGAGGAATTAAATTAGCGCAAAGACGGTGGATGAAAGGATGTCTGGCCCGCATAACACAGGCATTAAATGGGCAAATTGCCACTTTGAGAGATAGGAAATGTTTTGTTCTCATCATTGCGCCTGTTGAAAATGGAGAATAATGAGAGAATCCTTGAACAGACCTAACACATGTCCTTTATCTGACTCCTCAAAAATCAGACTCCCCCCACCACCTTGTTGATTTCCTCTTCCCTCTCTCCTTGTTTTGCCTTACAGAAAAAAAGGTCTGCAGATTGTTCTGCTCTGTAGGACCCCGGCTCCATCAATTTCAGCCAGGCCAGAGAAAGCCTGCAAGCCCGTGTTGTTAAAATGCTTAGGCATGTGGAAGGGAACGACAAGAGATGGGAGGAGGGTGAAATGGTATGTCAGGGGAAACGTTTGTCAGGTGCTATCAGGATGAAAGCCGTCCATCTAAAGACCCTCGAAAGGTAAAGCAGGTCAGAGAGGTTGGACCAAATGGACCACTCCAACTCTGCGACTTTATCAGGGAGAAAAAAAAAAGTGCCGAAGGTAGTGTAATCGGGCAAAAATGGGAAAATGCTAAAATAACCCCAAAATTATGCAAGAACCTGTCATAACATGAGCTGCCAGGTGCACATTAAATGTGGTAAAACTTAATTTGAAAGAATGAAAGCTTGCAGCTTGAGGAAGTGAACATGCTGCCTCTGAGAAAAGATGGGGAACAGAGTCTGAGTCAGGGCTGAGTCATATCAGTTTGACTGAATTCAAGGAAAGCTAATTGAAGCCGTCCTAGGTGAGTGTAATAATTTGGCACTGTGGAGAGTAAAGGTCAATCACAGAGGTTTTTCTCTATCTTGTGTAACTTACGTTTTTTTCCACCTGACACAAAGGCGAGTGAAAATCTCTTTCTGGGCTTTGTGTGCTTTGGTTTCATCCACTGATGGTATATTCCCCTCTGACATGAGATAAAGGCCTCCTGTATTCTAGTCTAATTTTTTTAATTCATTTGTAAAAGGCACGAGTTCAATCATTACATTTTATGACCAACATTTACACAGGCTGTAATTTTTAAAAAGCTTCCCTCGGCTTTGTAAGCACTGATATCTGCCCTTTTCGGAAAAAAAAGGCTTTCTGTCTGCATTTAATCAGGTCCCAAAAGATGAGAGACTGAGGTGGTGAGATTGCCATTCGGCTCCTCCAGAAAATAGAAATCTTTTTCAGCTTTCAGTTTAAGTGGAGTGGTTGAAGATGCCACAGGGGTGCTGTTGTGTTGCTGAATTAAATAGTGAAGCATCTGAGCCCTGCGGGGAGGTCCTTAACCACGGGCTGAAGTTTTCTCCAGCCCACTTTGTTAGCCAGAATGTATTGGACCCAAGCCAAGGTTAGCCGGCACCGCGGACGCGGAATCCCATTGCTTTTATAATGAGCTCTGAAAAACAACTCGAGAGGTCAGACACCACGAGACTCTGATGAAAACTAATTGAGAATGTCACTCAACAACAATAAACCAATAAGCAGAACTGCTTCCTCTTTTATGCATGGGAGCTGTTTGAGTAAGCACTTAAAGTGGGATGGGGACAGTAACTGGGGGAGAAGCGTGTGAGGCATAATATGTGTGCCTGGGGGGTGCTGCGCGTCCTGCTTTTCAACCGCATTTATGTATCCGCATAATTCTTCTGTTTGTGTGCGTCCCAGCATGCACCTGTGTGTGTGTGTGTGTGTCTACGCATGCCGTGCGTGCCACATGTTCTCCTGCAGAGTTTGTCCACTTTAGGCTTTGTGTGTGCGCTCGTGTGCGAGTGTGAAGAGACCGTGGAGGTGCCGTCCAACAGAGAGCACTGCATTTCGAAAGGTGCCAGAATGAGTTTGTCACAGAGCGCGTAAACTTGAGGAGAAAGGGGACTGCGGAGAGAGAGAGACTTTCCCCAGGCACCCAGAGTCTGTCAGACTGATTAAGTCACACGGCTGGAGTGCGAGTTGGGAAACTGAACCAGAGCATGCTAGGGGAGCATGGTATGACAGCGGAGAAATAAAGAAATAAATAGCAACATGTAAGTATTAACATGACTGCATGTCACATGTGCGCTTACTTATACCTGACCCTGGAGACTCGCGCTGGGACGCCGCTCACCAGTGCTGCATCCCATCATCCCACCCCGCAGCGTCCTCACCCTCCGGCGACATAAAGCAGGTCAGGGGCATCTTAAAGTTCACGAAATGCAACATGACAGGACAAGTCTAACATATGCCTGTGTGACAGTGGAGCAAATAGATGACTGATGGCAGAGCACTATGTCTGCAGGGGAAGCGAGGAAAGACAGTATAAGGAACACGGACTTTATCTCTCTCTACCTTAACGCACTTCCGCTTTTAGTTTCTTCTTAGAAAAAAAAAACAAAAACGGGTCGACGAGCGGCAGTCTTTACCTGGAGAATGCATTCATCAGTATGTATTTCTAAAACATGGATGTTTACTACACATCAGTCCCCGCCAAGACGTGGCCTGCATGTCACTGCCGCTGTATGTGTCGGAAATGCAGAGAAACCTCTGAATGAAAGGTCTAGAAAAGAAAAGCAGACTATATGCCACGTGGCCCTATCATCCACCAGACTAACAAATGAGCTCTTGTTCTTTGTTCGGCGGACCCTGGCTGCTCTGAAGTGCCCTACTTGGTCTCTATCTCGCTCTATCCTCTCTCTCCCTGCCACACTGAGGTGCACCGCAGACTTGTTGGTATATAGCAGAAGGGCAGCATCATTAACAATACTGAAGGCTGCCCACATAGAACAACTTTTGGCACGAAGTGCAAATGAGACAAGAGATGGAGAATCGCTCGCGGTCATGCCCTCAGTAAAGCCAGGTACACAGTTGATATTGCTCTCTAGCTGGAAATGTTTTAAAAAAGGCTGCCATCTCAACTTTGTCCGCCCACGACTGGCCACCCCCATACTGAAATTAACATCACTCGTCCTCTCCTCCACAGGCTCTACAGTCCCACTGCTGTGCCAAAGCACAATCTATAGCACCTCTAGCATCAAATGCTAATTGCTCGGTATTTCGAAGAGAGAGAAGGGCTCCCTGAATTAAGAGTCATTTAGCGAGAGACTGAGTTCAGCACAGCGCCGCGATGCCTACGAGCTAATGTCTCTGCAATCTTGCATGGAGCTCTGAAAGTGTAGTGGCGAGTGAAAAATGCACTCTCCCCACATTATAATGCAAATTCAAACCTGCGCTTAGCTTGCACGAGTAATTACTATGGCAGAACAAAACAGCACAGTTAATAGGTTCAAAGTATTCCATCAAACGGAGAACAAGAATACTACCTTTGTGAGAAAATATGGCTTTTGTCTGTGTTCGGGGCCCAAAATCAATGTGTACTAAACAGCACTTTGGTCTTTGCACAGATTTTAATTTGTCAGACAAGAACTTGATTCAGCTGTGTTCCTTTCAAAGGGAATTGAAACAAATAGATTTCTCAGTATTGAGGAGCACTGCAGGAAGTATTTCCCCCTCCCTTACACTGGTGCAAACAATGGGGGCAGTGTGCTCCTTTGATCAAGGGCACGTCTATGTTGATGACAATGAGGAATCTGCAGGCTGTCCCAAGAGTGTTGTAACCCTACCTTCAAAGTACACTTGTTTTCCTTCCCAACATCCTCTTTTCTTCTGCAGCTGTCTGTACTCTGTTGACTGAGTCTTTTATTTGTGGAGATCAGTCGGCAACACCAACAAAGCATCACAGAACCGAAACGGCTGATTACAAATGTCGACGCCTTTATAGTCCGGCATGCAATGCAAATAGATGAAAGATAAACAAGTGAATAATGTATTTATTAAGTATTCATACATGTTCTTATGAAAATTAAAGTACAGATTTCTCATCTCTAGTTTGGACGTGTTTGGGAAATGATGATGTCAACACCTCAACCGATGCCAGCCCACTGTTGTTTTGTATAATGAGCATCCACCTAAATCATTAAAAGCAGACTATTTTTTTGGGGGGGGATCGGGTTTTGGCACTGATTTAAGTTAGCACTGCTAGGTCTTATTGTCCAACTCAACTAAATGGCTTTTTTTTTTTTTATTAAAGGAGAACTTCGGTCGATTTAAACATGCAGCTTCATTGCTCAAGCTACCCTTGACTTGCCAGTACCGAAGACGTGAACACATTTGGTCCAACCATTACAGAGCTCCGTGAACGGAGACTTAGCATAGACAGCTAACAGCATGGGGTCAGAACTTTACACTGTGTTTTAAGCGTCTTAACATGCTCCACATCTCACACCAAAAGTTATGCAACATCAGCAGACACCTTACAACACAGCACTGTAGCGTGTATGACTCAAAATGAATAAAAAAGTAGTTAAAACAGTGTGTTTGTGTAAGCAGCTACTTACCTGTTTGTTGACATCCGTGTGTTCCGGGAGCTAGACCAAACTAGCATATCCATCGAGTGTGCACTTAACAGGCTTAACAGGCTATTGTAAGGCTCATGGCTCATGACAGGCTGTAACATGGACATGTACATTATGAACATAAACACGAAAATGCTGGATTACGTTTCCGTCTCCGCCAGCGAGGGAGTAAGTGCATGCTCGACGGATCGACTAGTTTGGTCTAGCTACCGGAAGACGCGGATGTCAACAAACAGGTAAGTAGCTCCTTGCACAAACACACTGTTTTAACTACTTTTTTATTCAGTTTGAGTCATACACGCTACAGTGCTGTGTGCTAAGGTGTCTGCTGATGTAGCATACCTTTTGGTGTGAGATGTGGAGCATGTTAAGACGCTTAAAACACAGTGTAAAGTTCTGACCCCATGCTGTTAGCTGTCTATGCTAAATCTCCGTTCACGGAGCTCTGTAATGGTTGGACCAAATGTGTTCGCGTCTTCGGTACTGGCGAGTCAAGGGTAGCTTGAGCAAAGAAGCAGCATGTTTAAATCAACCAAAGTTCTCCTTTAAATAAAATAAACTTGCACCACACGCTCAGAAAGTTCTTCTCTGGCGTTTGACGTGTGGTCGGCCTTGCATTTACCGCCTCCTACTGGCCTGGCATGCATGTTTTAAGCCTTTGGTGTCATTTGTGTGTTCTCGTGTGTATAGATGTTTTGTTGAACAAAGGTCATATGGATGGGGGGGGGCTACATATTGTCATTTTGAATATTTCACAGTCAGTGTATGTGTATATGTGAGTGCGCGTTCGGTGTGAGAGGGCAGCTCCGTTTTCTGGACTACCCCCAGTTTTTCTCCGGGCCATCCACTGACACTTCATCGTGCCCTGTGTCTGAGCTGTATCAGCAAGATGGGCATACAGACCAATTCTCTATGACTGATACCGGCCCCAGTGCTGTGGCTGGGTCAAGGTCCGGGCCACTGACACCAGCTGGGTCCCCCTGCCACTTGCAATACATACTCCAATAGCATCATACAACTACAGACAGTACGTGGGGGTCAGAGTGACAGCCACTTGAGCACCACTGTGATGGTATAGCAGGGCTCTGTCATCTCTCTATCTCCCTGTCTATCTATGTGACTTTGTACGTAATTGGAAATCACCTGACAATAGCCTGATCGCTCTAATTAGGCTGTTAATGTGTATCGGTGTACTTGTCTCACAATTGAACCTTGTGTTCTTAACATATAGAGGCTTAATTAGGAACCTTTTCAACGCGCCTGCCTTAAATAAGGCTTTGATTTTAAAGAGTCGCATTAGGCTGTGAGAGGTTGCAAATTAGAAGATCCACAAATATCAGCACTCAGTCTTCATCACGGGAGGCACGTTTCATTGCACACGAGCTACTTATTGCACTGCAGTACGACTTTTTTCCTTGACAAATGTAAAATCCTTGACACACTTGACACCTACAGTTCTCCGAGGCATCTGGAAATGCGAGGAATTGATCATTAAATGACAGTATAGGTCTGAGCTCTTCTTGGCTGGCTTGAGCGACAAACTGGTGATTGGATGGATTCGATCAAAATTGCCTCCTCCCTTTCGAGCATACACGTGCTTGACATATCGGCTTATTAGTTTATGCAGCCTATTTTCTCGCAGGCTTTACATTTTGGCCTCGTTTTGAAGAAAAGTCCACGGGACACCGCAGTCACCCGTCTCGCCAGCAGCTGTTGATGTACAATGACTTACTTTAGATGTATAGACGGAACAACTCGCTGAAAAGGGGGCAAGAAAACATTACTATTCTTGGCCTGGGCAGATAACGTAGTCAACATTTGTATTAACTGGATCTCAGGTCTTGAAACAAAAAGTCTGCATTCACTTATGACCTACACATTTTGTTAATGCTCTGCTATTTGAAATAAATTCACAGTCATGTTACTCAACCACTGAACGTATCATGCTAAAGTGTGGTTTTGCGAACCTTGGACTGCCTCTGTACTGTATATTTACATGTGCAGTCTCACTGTCAACTGGTCAATAAAACAATAAAACACAGCAGGGTAATGAAAAGAATATGCCCACTGAGCCAGACACGGAGCCACAGAGCCAGCTCGACTCTTTAATCCAGGCACCCCTTTTTTTTCTTTTCCTTCCGCTTCTCCTTGCAGAGTGCTCTGAACCAGCTGCGAAATTGAATTTTCCACCCCTGTGTGTACGTGAACCAGCCAAGCACTGCATTGTCAGAGTACTCAATTAGCTCCCAAGGCGGAAGCCAAAATGTTTTCCAACAGCAAATGTATTCTTCACAGGGCAAGCTCTCATTAGCATAATGCTTCCATTCCTATATAGCACAGAGTTAAGACTGTCTTCCCAAGGTTGAAAACAAAACCGGCAAAAAAAAAAACACCCTGAAGCTTTAATATCACCGTCCCTCCATGCCATATCGTATCATACTTAGAGGTAGTGTAGCAATCAGTGAAGAGAAGTGTTAACCTCTGCTGAAAATGTCTCATTAACATTAGTAAATAGGGGGGTTCCTTGGTTAGTGTAGCACCTCACAGGGACATATTTTAAGGGTCTGTATTTCTTCCTCCACTTCTAATGCTGAGGGTTTTATCTGGATTCACATGATCGAGAGAGCACTCTCCTAAGTCATGAAAGCAGATGTTGAAATGCTCTCGTTTCTATTTCCTCACCGTTAAAGCCAAGAATACAGAACGCAGGTCCTGTGGATCCAGAGAACAAAAGAGATTGAAGCCTTTAAGACCTTATGATGCTTACTGAAAGTTGTTGTTGTCGTAAGTTTGCAGAAAATGAATCACGTTGTTTACTGCATGTGCTGACATTGAAACAGTTGGCTGAAGCATTAGAAATAATCTGCACTGACAAGTAGCTAAACAGTTCTCTGACAAAGTGACATTGAAGTAACACGACTACACAAACTTTTTTTTTTTTCTCTTTTTTTTCTGGCTGAATGGTTGAAAGGAGGCAATAGAGAAGAGAAAAAAAACAAAAAAAAAAAAACAGACAAAAGCAAGTCTGTGCGAGACACTCTGTGGCAATTGCAGCTACTCTTAGATGGAATCCGTGTACTCACTTCTGTTTGTCTAAAGTGACTCCGTGGCAGTAATACAGTGGATGGAGCACAGAGAGCCATACAGTCAGGGGGTTGTAATCTCGCCTGTCTCTGCCCTATAGTGCCCGCTCACTCTCATTATTAAGGTGCCACCGACTCCAAATTTAGAGCTCCTGTGTTTGTCACCTGCCCTGGGCCTTGTATATCAGCCCCGGCTTTCTCTCACACATACACACACACACACAAACGGGCTCCTGTCACACAGACAGGGCATGGCTATCAAGTGTTTTTGGGTTTTTTTTTTGTTAATGGTTTGTGGTGGTGGGAGTCTCACTCACACCCCACACTGGTGTAAATGTGCCACGGGCCATTCTCATAGAGGGTCCTGTCACAAAGATTGGGCGGATATCAAAAGTGAGACGAAGTGTCAGTCTGCCAAAGCAGCTTAATGTAAGTGCGACTGCAGGCGAGGTGAGGAGACACGGGTTTTGGCGTTCTGTACGTTTTTTTTATTCTTTTTTTTGCTTCCAATTTTCTTTTTTAATTGAACCTTATCTTTCACCGGCAATTTTCACATAATTATTTAAATGCATTTGAATGGGAATCTAATAATGAACCTGCCAGTGGTCATAAAATGAAGCATCTGTTTTATTTTTCATGAACATACAATGACTGATGAAATTATCTGACGTGCTTTCCACGAAAAGTGGAAAAGAATGAGAAAAAAAAATAAATAATGAGTCAAATTGATTTACTTGGTAGTCCTGCAGCTATTCAATTTGGAGATGAAGCAATTAGGAGGAATAAAGGATAAAAATGAATGGAACTGGCTGCTTTGTACCTCGGCGGTAAACAGAGATTCAAGAATATACATTCCAACACTGAGACTTTAACCACAAAGAATGACAATGGAAATAAATCACCGCTGACCTATGTTTGTATCCCTGAAGGCTGAAGCGTTTGATTGTCTCCGAGGACATGACTGTGTGATTTTGTGTGTAAACGTTTGTAGGCATGGGTTTCAACGTGGGCATTTGTGTCTGCTGTAAAGCTGCAGAGTTAACCTTCCCGAGGCTTTTAATGGAGCACTCAGATTAGTGCGCCCTCTTTGAGGCAGAGACAGCACCAGGATTAACCTTGTTTTAAATGTGCCGTTTGAGAAAGATTGTTTGACCTCACTGTGACCTAGGCTTTGGACAAACCATTGCACTTGATAGAAACTGGCTGTTAATGGACTTCGCTGTGCCAAGAAACACCCTGACGACATATGCTCATGTTTGAGATTAATATCGTTTGCCTTCCACCGCTCACTACTTGCTATAGCTTCAAATTAATTTCCTTCTTTGGCAAGTCGTTTTGGCCCCTGTCCCTTGGCAGACCTTCTGTGAATAAGATCCTTTTTTTTTTTCTTTTTCTCAGAATGACTATGATCTAATTTTGTTATTTGCTCCGATCTCACCTGCCTTAGCCAGGAGCAGACTAAATCTCTATAGCCGAGAGTCAACAGTTCCTGCACCTCTTGTGTCAAGGCTTGTCTATTCTCGTCACACTCTGCCTCTCTGTCCCTGCCTCCAGCCACGTTCACATGTCCTTAAACCATTGCCATTCTCTTCTAGTCCACCAGATGCTCTCAGCCTCGCCCTCCTTTCCTCGCCATCTGACTGCCCATTGCCATCTACTCACCTGTTCCCACTTTTCTCGTTAGCCCTGCAGCAATCTCAAAACCTGTCGGCTATCATCTGATGACGGATCTAGCCTCGGGGCCAATGCTTTAGCGCTTCCGGTACAGCCAGCGGATACAGATTCTGTGTCCGTATGCAGATATCTGGTTACGGAGTTTATCCCTGCAGTAACCTGACCTTGCTCGCCCCCCCCGCTCATCTCACTTTTATCATCAGTCCTCCAGCTATTTACCCCTCATCATCCATCCTAGCTGCAATGCTTTTTCTTGTCTCGTCTTTTTTGCTTTCAAGCTTCTGCCACCTAACCAGAGTCTAAACCTGCACCGGAACTCGTCTGCCCACTTGAGTCATTACCTGCCCGCCTGCCTACTTGTACCTGCCTCGAAACCTTTCACTACCAATGAATCACTGAAATCACCCTGCTGCCTCCTCTGTCTGCATTTGGGTCATTCCCCTGTTACCACTCCCTGTGTTGTGAGGTAAACAATTCCAACATGACAATCAAGAGGCTTGAACGTCAAATGTTTCATAATGTGGCCATAAATTATGATGTTTGGACCAAAGAGTCTCTTCGTGTCAGGAGAGAGACAGAAGCACAGCAGCAACAGGGGAAGAGGCACCTTTAATCCCTCCCATTAATAGAGTCCATTGCCTCGGATTGGGGCAGTTGGATTCGCTGTCTGAGATGAGCTGCACTTCCTGAGAAAATGAAACAGGATGATGGAGATCAGTGACAATACCGGCTGGATAATCATGCCCAAATCACAGCAATCTGCTCTCAATCTCCACCCCGATCTACACGCACCACCGTCAATCCCTCCCTAACAAAATCCCTAAATCCCAACAATCTGTAGCACTCAGCTTAGAACCTCTGTTAATCCACCTAGCAAGTCCACATTACTGGACAGGAAGGTACGAGATCCCCTTGGACCCTTCCTCCCTCTAGAAACCAAATTTGGCCCTTTATGTCCTCTTTTTATACTCCACGTCCCTGATCCTTTGCTGTTTGATGGCCTCCTCTGAAAGTGAGCAGATGTAAACTGATTTTTATGTGGTCATGTCTATACTGATGGAAGCATCGAAATATGCAGAGTTAGTTTCAGTATAAAGCATCCATGTATTTATCAACAGCTGGAATATTGATTTAAATAGCACAAATGCAGGGCGGAAATGCAAAATGAGAGGACTTGCTGATTGCAAGGAGATGCCTTGACAGCAAGTCTGATGTGGGTGGATTATGTTTAAGTGTACGAAAGCATGTGTGTTTTGGAATGCTGTGTTTCAAACACACATTGCCACCAGGGGGAGGGGAACGTGTTGTATTGCTACGACACAATGTACATGTTTTTTTTGTTTTTTTTTTATGAGTAAAAGACAAAGTACAACCAATAATGTTGCAGCAGAGAGTGAAAGTGTTGCTTGAGCACAGTTAGAAAGCAAGGGTCCCAGCCTCGTGGCTAAAGGGCAATTTCAGGGACCTGAAATACCAATTGGCTCACTGTTGTGTTTGATAGGATGAGAAATCTTGATAAATGAAATATACCTTGACTTCTCCTGATGAATCCACTCGGCTGCAAACCTCAACCCTAGCACCTGTTATTGCCTGGAATCCTACCGCTTGCGACTGGTGTGACCGCCAGAGAGGTCAGCAAGCAATAATTTTTCTCTTGGAACGCATCAGAAAGCAAATGATGTACTCAAAACCCCTGAGAAGTCACATAGAACAATGATGCAGTTTCTCCTTAAAACAGAGCACACATTCTGATGTACAAACAGGGAACAACTTTCCAGGGAATTTTCTTTTTTTTGCAGAGTATCTGTTAGGGAAAAAAAGGAAAAGAAAAACACTTGTTTTGTGCCATTGTGACAAGTAAAAATTTAATCCCTGCAATTTGACACTTATTTATGCCAGTGTCTCTTATTATGCTTTTAGTTAATGCTTCTTTTTAAGTCGTAAATCTGTGCTCATGAAACAGTAGGCTGACTACAGCCTGCTGTAGCTTTATCTTTCCTCCTGTAACAATGTGAAGGTCTCTCCGGCCATATATATGCCATAGCAAGGGAAGAATTTCTTCCACTGTCCTCAATGTATAATTCCTCAAAGCAAGATTGCAGTACATGGAAAAGGGGCTCTTCCACATCTTTAACACTGACACTTCTGGAAAGGGAGTCTTAGGGTCTACTCTTTGTCAACCATGCCCAAATCTCACTCGATCTTGTTTGACAAAACTTTCTTTCACTTTGTAAGACATGCTGTCAGTTATTTGGAAAAGGTTAACGTTGTCAAATGTTGATTGGCTATGAATTAGACAGCCAGTTTGACGGAAAATGAGAGACATTATTTTGCCTCCATTTTTCATTTACATTCACATCACTGATTGAACACATATATGTATTATAAACGTTTTAGCTTCATCATCATTTAATGGTCATCCAAGAGAAAAAAAAATGGCATTAAAAATACATCTGCAGAAAAATCTTGAGGTCTGATTTAGTTGGTTTTTGATCCTCATTCACAACTTCTCTCTCATTGGGAACTACACTCCATTTACACTAATAAACAGTTGTGTACAGTTGCATTCAAGTTATGGCCTTGTTTATTCGGCTGAACTTCAAATATACCCAGCTAAGCTCAAGTGCTGACTGCAAACCTACAGACGATAGAAGAGTTCTTGTCCTTGCTTAACAAAAGCACTGGCCGTCTCATTGCGGCGAGCTTATTCTTCACATCTTCTTTTGAGACAGTGGAGTCTCCAGGAAGCTGGCAAGCACCTCTGGTTTCCTTTCCAACAAAAGCACCCCAAGAGCATTGAACTTAAGTAGGATTAGACTGCAGAATATAGTTGTTTGTTTACGCAAGTTTACTCTCTTTGTTCTGAATTTAAGAGTGCCATCCAAAGGATGAATGATGGGAAGAACTTCAAGGTCCTTTTTTTTGATTTGTTGTTGAAGAGATCTTTCCTTGATAGAGTAGTTGATCTGTTAAAAGGAAAGACAATTCCTCACACATCAGCCATGCACCAGAACAATGTAGTTACCCAGAAAGATTCCAGGATTTTTTGTGTATTATTTTGTTAGCATGGATGCTTCCGTATGACAAATATCACATTGAAACATCACCGGAAACAAACTGACATTTTGCAACTGGGAACCCTGATGGGCACTTGATGAAGTGATCCTGAGGGTAAATTTTTTTTATAACTTTTTTCAATGAGTATCGGTAGTGATTGGGTTCCTGAAACAGATTTACCCTCAGAATGATGGCAGGCATGAATCAGTGATAACTCTGGTGGAATTCCCTTCAATGTGGTCCTTCCTCCCACCAAAGCTTATTCACAACACGTCCTTAATCTTTAACGTCGTCTTTGGATTCGCCCAACTCTGTGTTTTTTGCTTCACAGTACTAACCGACTAAGATGACTTGGTCTGCTTTTGGTCACCACTGTCCATTTTTTCACTTAAAAAATCTGTCGTGAAATGTGCCCAGAAATAACATCTGCAACATCTGCTTCGTAAGTAAACAAACAG